>NC_056046.1:30115590-30305620 GCF_004379255.2 Salvia splendens
CTACTTGGGCTGATTCCCTTGACCTGGGATAATCCAGACTCTTACAAAACTTTACAATCACTTCAGCCGGTCCTCCTGTTAACTCAAGAGTGTGCATGGCTTCACACCAACCTGCTGTTCCTCTCTGTCAATAAAGTGACTTAACTCTGAATTGTCCATGTGTTCCGCCCGGCATTAATTTCTTCTCAAGATATTCCTAGACCAGGGGGTTAATGTTACTTTTTCCTCTCTTATACTTTACTCTCTCCACTTTAACTCAATACATATCAATTTTTTTAATTCCCGTGTCTAAAAGAAATCCATCACTTGTAGTGGGACGAAGAGAGTAGAAAATAAACAAAGATAAATAAATAATAGATAAATACTCCTCCTATGACTAAGAGGCCATCCTCTAAAAAGGCCACAACATAAGTAGTTGAACTAAACTTCATTTCTGAACACCGCAAAAGTACAGAGCAAAGCTTATCTATCTATAACACCTAGATAAAAGACTCCAACTTCAATAAAACTAAAAGCTAAATACTACTATTTAACTCTAGGATATACCTTATCTCTAACAAACTAATAGTAACAATTACATAAGTAATGCTATCTCCGCTAGCTCGGGTTTTAAAGAATGTAAAGAAAAGTGATTGGATAAAATTACTGGAATGTGGGTCATACTTTTATATATTAGTTTTATAATTAAATATGAGTTGAATGTGGAGTCCATTTACCAAATTTAGTTAAAGATAAATGAGACGTGTATTTGTGGACTGACCGAAAAGGAAATATGAGACAAGTAATTGTGGACAGAAAGAGTACTTGATTTCCTTCTTTGCATGAATTAGATTCTTTGTCAGGGGTTTTGAAGGCTGGATGTAGAAGGTCTTAATCTTATTATTGTCATTGTCTTAAATTAAGAATCTTATTATGTCTCAATCTTATTATTATCACTGAATCTTGTACTCCCTCCGTCCCATTAAAATAGAGACATTTGGAAGGGGCACGGATTTTAATGCATAATTGGTAAAGTATGAGAGAGATAGAAAGGAAAAGTTATTGGAGTATGTTAGTGAAGAATGGGATCCACCTCATAAGAGAGAGAGAAGTTACCCCAAAAAATAGAAGTGGATAGGACGGACCAAATGGAAAGAGTGTCTATTTTTATGGGATGGAGGGGAGTATTTGAGTTATTCAGCAAATTTTTCATAATCATAACATGATATCAGTCGAGCAGATCCAGTTTATGACCTGTGGCATTGCTCTCTGTATTAGTGGTAGGTATTTGAAAGTTTAGCATTTTCAAACAATGTGCCTACTGATTACTTTGTTTGCAGGAATGCTACCCAAGTGTCTTATCAGAGTTTTCCAGCAGATTGGCCCAGATTCAACTGCATTGTATGTTCTGCCAAAACTAAAGGAGTTATTCGACGAGTTTGCTTTTTCTCTAGAAGAACACATATTCTGTTAATTTGACTGGGAACATGTCAGGGTCTAAAGTGAAAGTGGGTGAGGAAGATTGCATTGAAAACCGAATGGACTGGTGTGAGTCTCTGTCTCCTTCTAATAAACTTGTTGATTAAAGATGCCGATGCGTAAGCTTAGATACAAGTATAAGAAAGTGACTCTCGGCATGTTACTTTTATATCCTCAATTTGCTTCTCTACTTGGAATAGAGAGACTCCGCCAGTGCTGTGCTACATGGTTGCTCATTGAGCAGTTCCTTTTACGACATCATAATTGGAGGGTATGATATTTTTTTCTTACTACTTTGTTCGTATACTATAATATAATCTAAATTTTTTAGCCATTGCCCGAAAATATTGTGTGCCCAAGCTGAAGAGGGAATTTTAACTTATAGTAATCTATTTGTTCAAAGTAGAGCAACTAACCACTAAACCAGTATGGTAATTCTTCAACAAACAGTGCCAGATTTTGAATAACTAATGCTACTAAATCAACTTCTGTTATTTGCACTTAGACCTTTGTATTTCAGTGGGAATGTGCAGGGGATTCCTATCGAAGTGTTCCAGATATCCCAAGTGGTAGAAGACTCTCTCAGAAGGGCTCAGCATCAGAAATACATCTGCTAAACTCTTACTCAATGGGGTTGGATGGTCAAGACCACAATCACATGGTAAAAAGAGTACCAAAACCATCACACCGAGTAAAAGTATGTATGAGTTGTACCAGAGTCCGGCTGAGAGGATTGGAACAACTTCAAGTTTAGCAGTGCAGGAACCTTGGTATTGGTTTCCTAGTCCTGCATCTAATTGGAATGGGCTTGATTTTGCAACTCATGTTGGAGGTCTAAAGGTTGAACTTCCATGGAAAATCAGAGCATCTATCGTACAATCTGTTCGTGCACATCATGGAGCTCTGAGATCTTTTGTTGTTTGTCAGAATGAGTATACTGTTTTCACAGCAGGAGTTGGGCCAGGATTCAAGGGAAATATTCAGAAGTGGGATTTGTCAAGGGTGGACTGCATGTCAAGCTATAATGGTCATGATGAGGTTTGTGTCAGTGATACCGATATGCATCTTAATAGTTTATTAGTTTTTCAGATGTCATTAGTTTGTTAAAGATAAGTTTATCTCTTAGAGCTTTATTTGGATTAGGAGTCTTTGTTTGATTAGGAGTCTAGTATATATCTTTATAGTTTTATTGAAGTTGAACTCTTTTATAGAGTCTCTACAATAGGGCTTTGCTCAGAATTAAAGTTTGGTTCAACTATTTTTGTTGTGGCTTTTTCGGAGGATGGTCTCTTAGTCACAGGAGGAGTATTTAACCTTTACTATATTGATCTTATTTTTTTCGTTCCTTGTCTTCTTCCTTGTTATCGTGTCACTTATACAACATGCTTCGTATGATGAGATATTAGTGAATGCTTATGGTAAGCCCACCTATCACTCTGTGTCAATTGGTGTGGTGAACATACCTTGCGGGAGGGAGTATGTAGTATGTACCTTGCATGAGGTAGAACATTGACGGATCAGAGAAGGCGATTGAGGATCTGTACGCAAACGTGCGGGGAGACTTCCAGATGGTGCTCACTATATGCAAGCGCATGCAGTGGCACCTTGCCACATGGTCTAACCATCCGCCCCACCATTGCTTGCGAAAGTAGCCCCTGCCCATGTCTTTTCCCATAGAGATTTCAACTTACAATGCAAAAAGTGAACTAGCCACTCTGTTGCAGTCATGCCCTCCGCCACCACCACCACTACCACCTCAGCGCAGGAAATTTCATTACTTGTGGTTCCATCTCCTGACATTGTGCTAGCACCCCTGCAGTCCAACCCTCCTCAACCACCACCACCACAATTTGGGACAACACCTTAGATCTTGTCGCCACAGCCTGCCTCAATCGTGGTTAGTTTTGGTGCAATTGTGCCTCACTGTGCCACAACCACTACCCCAACCATAGACATTGTCGCTACCTCCATTCTATCCATTGTCTTCCATCCAACTGCCCACGCCCAAGGGGCTTTGGCTCATTGTGCAGTTTTTGTTCCTTGCTCTTTTGAAGTTTCAATGGATATAAACATTGATTCATGCTACCAAGCATGAGCCTCTTCAGTCAGTTTTCACTGCAGCCTTGAGGCAAGGCTGTTTCGACAGTAGGAGTAATGATACTGATATGAATCTTACTAATTTATGAGTTATTTAGATGCCATTAATTTTTATGCTAAGTTTATCACTTAGACATTTTTTTTGTTTTCGCGTCTTTGTTTGACTAGGAGCCTAGTATTTATCTTTTAGAGATTTATTCAATTGCAATCTTTTATAGTCTTATAAGGCTTTGTTCCCTAGTTTTGCATTATTCAGAAATAAGGTTTGGTTCAGCTATTTTTTTGTGGCCTTTTCGAGGAGTATATATCTTTTATTATATTATTTGTTTATATTTCGTTCAACCTCTTCTTCGTTGTTATCATATCAATTTTGCGATGTTCTATTAGAAATGAGCCACTCACCCCTTAAAAGGCCTTATAAGGGAGAGGGTTATCCATACTTATATACAGGAGCTAGGATCGTTACCAAGTCGATAAGGGACAAGATATTAGGAATTTTAACAGTTACTTTTTTGTGTTTTAACTTGATATCTAGACAACAACTAAGAGGTCAACCATTATGCAACATGAATGCAGCATTAACTTCTTCAATCTGTGTATTCACAAGTTTCCCTTTCTACTTTCTTTTCCTTATTCAAGCCTTTAAAATAAATAACCTGAAATCTGTAGTGTAAATTATTTTGAAGTAAGCACAACCAATCCCTAAACCCTGAACTATTGAAAATTCGCATCCTTTCCACAGTAAACCGGTTTATAAACACAATTGAACTACATGCTCCCAGATTCCATCTAGTTCCAATTTTCTCTGCCTGGATGAGATATGGTGTGTGCATTTTCTGTTTATCCTGCTTCCTTTTTCCAGATGGTTCTGTTGTCAAATTATGTGTAAAATTGCCATATGTCTATTTTGGATTGCATTGTCGTTTACCTGTAGAGTTAATATTAACTATTCTTGGTAGGGTATGTTCTTTGTTGTGAATTTTGCTTAAGATTCTACACATTATTTAATGCATAATGGTTGGAATGATGGTTGACATTTGCATGGTCTGTTACAGAGTTGCTTCATCTAATAAACTCCTTTAGCTTTGGTGACCCATGTGAATCCTAAAAAGACACTTGCTAGCTGGAAATTCTTATGCCTCTGTTACTGCCTGATTCCTTTGACAGGTTGTAAATGACATTTTTGATTTGGCATCCTCTGGACGTGTAGCTTCTTATGATGGAATAGTACATATATGGAATGGACAGACTGGAAGACTGATTTCCATGTTCTCTGAACGGTCTTTGGCATCCTCGACACAATTGGCAGAAAGATATGAAGATAACATGCTTCATTTTAATCCATTACCAAGTGGAATGCTAAGTAGTGCTTTTCACGGGAATTCTTACACTACTATGGACTTTCTGGGGTTCAGTGATATACTTATTGTGGGTACTGGAAATGGATCTCTAAGGTACTTGAATAATTTGACCACAAATTCACGTTGTATCCACCACATTCTTATCTAATTGACTATTTTGGGCACATATTCATTGATGTCAATCAAGGTCAGAAACTTCATCTATGGAGGAGTGAATCTGTTGATTCTGGTTTTCCTCCCCTTATATCATCCATTTGCTCGTCTAGCTCTAATAGAATGTCTCTCGAGGAAAGTATGGCATTTCCGTCGTGGATTGCGGCTGCGTCCAGCACTGGGCAATGTAGGTTGTTTGACTTGAGAAGTGGAAAGATTATTTCTTCATGGCAGGCTCATGATGGATATGTGACAGAGGTATGGACTGGTATGAGTATCCAAATGCTTAAAAGATAATAGTGTTTTGACATGAGATTTTGAATTGTTGCAGTTGGCTGCAACTGCAGATTATCAGCTTGTTTCTAGTTCTCGAATATGGGATTTGAGAAGGTAATCCTTGAGCTTAAGTAATTGTGTTGCTTACAGTAAGATGTTGTTTGCTTAGGGGTATAGCTAATGTATGTTGATAGGAATTGGAGCCCGGAACAGAGAGTATTCAGAGGATACAGCGACGGGGTTTCTGGTTTCTCTGTGTGGGGGGAAAACATAATCTCAATATGTAGAAATAAAATTGGCCTTTCTTCTTTACAAAGCCCGGCCGATGAAGTAAATCTCTCTCTCCCTCTCTCTCTGTGTGTCTCTGGTGATGGATTTGATTTGATTAGTATGTAATGCAACAGGATGGGCAGTATCGTGCGAGCCTTCAGCATGTGTACATGGCAGATGAGGAAGCAAAGAATGCATTGGTGCTGTCCGCAATTACTATTCTACCCTTTTCGCTCATTTTTCTTCTAGGAACAGAAGACGGCTATTTGAAAATTTGTTGTTAGTACCATTTTCATATACGAAACACCCTGGCCTCGTATTTATTAGGAATTTCTGAGCCCACAGCCTACTTTTATCGTGTACAAAATTGTAAAATAACAACTAAGAAAACTACATTTATTGTTATTCACTACTTGAGTTAAAGACAATTATTTTGAATGTTTTTGGGAATTTTGTTACGACTTTACAACGTGATTTCCATATCTTAGCTCGTAACACACAAATCCACCAATACTTCAGCGAATTCACATGCAATAAGCAACACAATAATGATCGAATAAGAGAAATGTATTGATCGAAGTTCAGTCGGAACGATTACAACAATAATGTGTAAGAAAGTAAGATAAACGCTCTAGATCCACGATCTAAGCACAACAACACTCATCATTCAACAACACATGAAATGGCTGTGACTTCTCTCTTTTATACTTTGCTCGTCATGCATCTCGCGCGTCTTTTCCACGTCTTCTCCACGTCACCTCTACTTATCACGTGTTCACACCCTCTCCACGTCACTCCCACCACGTCACTCACACCCTTTACTTAAGATGTCGCATGCACCAATTATTGATCTAGCATGGCTTATTAACTCTTCACTACTTAAGTTGTTGCCTGCATGTATGGTAGCATATAGTATAGTCATGCATGCAACAAATTTCACTTAATTATATTGCGCTTTTATGTTTATGATTCTTACCTTCGACCAAAAATGAAGGAGAAACAAGAGAATTATTGCGCTTTTATGTTTATGATTCTTACCTTCGACCATCGTCGTTGGGGTTTTGCAAAAACTGAATTAGTTTATATTTCTTCCGTTTCAAGAAATATGACCTCTTTATTGAGCAGTACAGGTTTATGCAGCTTTATTTTGTTTATTAATTGGGGAGAGAGTAAAATACTCCCTCCGTTCCTCTGTAGTAGAGACATTTATTTTCGGCACGGGATTTAAGAAAAGTTGTGTTAGGTGAGGTAAGTAAATGAATAATAAAGTAGAAAAGGAAAGGGGTAGAGAGATGAAGAGAGAATAGAGTAAGAGAGAGTAAAGTAAGAGAGAAGAAAAGTTGTCCCTTTTTTGCCAAAAAAGGAAACGACTCAGCTACAATTTGACAACCCAAAAAGGAATACGACTCAGCTATAGAGGGACGGAGGGAGTACAATAGTAAATAAAGTAAAGATAAAAATGTTTCTATTTTTAGTAAGAGTAATCTTAATTGGGACAAAAAAAGTAAGTCACCTTCGAAATAGATTAGTAACTAGATTAATTTGTAGCTTCTCAAAAAAGAAGTGACTTGGACAAAAAGAAACGAAGTGGTTGGGTAGTTAAATGTTGGGATTTTTGCGATTATTTTTTAACTGGGGTTGCTAAACAGAAAAGCTTATTACATGAAATTCGAAAACTTCTGGATAGGTATCCTACATCTGTACCGAATTCTTTCTGGTTAAAGAATCTCTTTTCTAGTTGCCCTGGAACAATTAGGAACAAACTTCTTCATCATTAATATGTTTGCTCGCGGCGTCCGCGTTCGAAGGCTCCCCTCTCTTTCAAGATGATTCGCGGCATGTGAAGCTTTGGTAAGGTTGTTCGCTTTGCATCGAATTAAACAATATTATGCCTTGAAGAGGACTCGGAGCTCCACGCTCTTTAGCACAAGATTTTGAGCCTCCTCCAATAAAATAAGAACAACCCCCATATTCAAACCCCTTTTCTTACCATTAATTAGCAAGGACTTGTGAAAATTGTAACAGGTGTCCCTGAGGCTATTCATGTAATAGGATCGCCACAAATATAACTATTGCACAGAAGTACATGTGTAGGACAATCCAACTTAACTCATTTTTATGGGCGGTGGAAATAATACTCTATAATGAAAGTAAGAACATGAGTTGTGTATTTTCTCATGGGCATTGGCCACAACAGACGACACGCATGACAGCGAACACGACGACATGGCCCTTTCAATCTCACTCTCTCTAATTAATTAATGTGTCACACGGGGGCTATAAACTTATTTATAAGACGACATGGCCCTTTCAATCTCTCTCTATATCATTAATTAATGTCTTAAACGATGGGGCTATAAGCTTAGAAATGTAATCAAATACAAACTTTAAATATTGTAAAAACCCTAAATGGTGATCTGGACCGTTAGAAAATGTCAATAGATGAAAAAATAGTAGCAACAGAAAATGTCAACATAGTCTCAACGGTTGATGATGTGTTGATATTGTGTTGACATTTTCTATTACTACTATTTTGTCATCAGTTGATATTTTTTAACGATCCAGAGACTGAGTAACCTACCCCGTAACCCTTAACCCTTTCAACCGAACAATTCGCTGAATTCATGAGACTGAGTATGTCTCAGAAAAATCCAAACCAGCAGCCTTCATCAGTTGAATCACTAGGCGAGGTGCGCCTGGCAGAAAAACTCAACGGGGATAACTATCCCTTATGGGCGAAACTGATGAGAAGGGGGATCCGTGGGAATTGTCTAGCATCTGACATAACTGGAGTTACAGATCCTCCCCCACCAACAGAACCAAACTACAACCGATGGCAACAGCGTGATGATTGCTGCTTCAACTGGATCATAAACAACATCGACGCCAGCCTCGTCAATGAGGTCTCCCAATACGAAACGGCCTACGACTTGTGGGATAGTATGGCCACAACGTATGGAAGCGGCGCCGACCAATTCTAGTTTCAGACCTGCACAGACAAGCATACAACATCAAACAAGAAGACTTATCACTGGAGAGTCTATTCCAAAAACTTAAAGATCTCTGGATTTCAATCGACACCAGGGATCCAAACCCGATGGACACTCCGTCCAGCAAAAATACAACCAGAACACATAGAGGCACAGATTGTACCAGTTCGTATGGGCATTAGATGACCACAAATACGACAAAATCAAGAGAGAGATCCTAAATATGGATCCAATTCCGACAGCAAGGAAGGCATACGGACTAGTCAGACGAGAGTCTGTCAACGAGAATTTACTCAACCCAGAAACCAAGGAATCTGGAATCGGAGTAGGCCTCACCGTATTCGACAGAAATCGAGCACCCACATCCTAACACCACCAACCACCGAGAAATCCTAGCTACCGAAAGGAAAAAGACAAGAGCAAATTAGTATGCAGCCACTGTGGAGCTCATTCTACATGACAAGGAATGCGGCCGCAAACCAGGTCACTAGACCGGCCAACCCGTACGCTGACACACGGTCTAACATTGGTGTACACTAATCCAAGTAGGGTTTGCTGCCCTACGAGGATCCGAATTCGATTTAATAATAGTGGCAAGGCCACAACGGATAGGCACGACAAAACAAATCACGGCATGATAAACACAGATTTCATTCTCAACGATAAAGATTTAGGACGTTGTCCTTATTTTAAAAGAAAGTCCACCTCGACTGCTTAGAACTCAAGTACTTTCTTCCCTTTGCTATCACGCTTTGAGCGCGAGTTATCACCTTTAAATAATACTCCCTCCGTCCCGGGCTACTTGCTCATTTCCTTTTCGGCTCGGAGATTAAGGAATGAGTGTATAGGAAAGTAAAAAATGACGGCTGTAGGTGAAATTTTTTAATAATAATGGAAAGAGTGCAAGTAACTTGGGACGCCCAAAAAGGAAATAAGTGCGAGTAGTGCGGGACGGAGGGAGTATGTATCACAAATCAGTCTCGATTAACGACTCAAAATCATGCATGTCCCCAAACGTTTCCCTTTTCCCATTGATTTGTTTTATATTAATAATCACAATCAAGACATGCTCTTCATATCAATTTATTCATACTACAACACCAGATCTATCATCAAAACATGGTCACGCATGAGTGTTCTTCACACAACACATATCACACGCACACACACGCACACACGCGCGGCACACACACATGCACAACACTTCTAATTCACCAATTGTTTCCCCTTTTCGCTCGATCTATATGCATGAGGGTTCAAGAACACCAATTAATCGGTTAGACGAAAAAAGATAGATCAAAAATACCTTTTCTTGATAGAAACGAACGGTAGAACAATGTATTAACCTTGATTCTTCAACAATTCTTGAGTTTCAACTTCAATTCTTTGCAAAGAATGAAGAATTCTTGGAGAAAAGTAGAAGAAAAATTGAGAGTGAGAGGGAGAGTGGAGAGTGGAGTGAGGGAGAGAAGTAGGCGTGTATTTAGTGGGGGTTAGGGTTAGGTTTTCTCTCTTATTTATAGAGTGCAAGAATATATTCCCATAATTAATTAAATAAAGATTTGGGAAGATATGGGAGAGAGAAAGTGGCGTTAATTCTGGTAGAGAAATAAGGGATTTCGAATTCTACGTTGTTTAATCAGCATATGAATTAACTTGGAATTTACTTGGAATATCACAAAGTAGAATAAAATATCACGGAGCAGAATAAAAATAAAAATTTCCACTATTAAAATAGGGAAGTAGGCGATTTTTATTCCTCTCCCACAAGGAATTAAATTAAAATCCTAATTTAAATAGGATATGGCAAGATCTCCTTAGATATGGTAAGATTTGCTAGGATATTTATATTTATTCATGCAAGGGAATAAATAAAGGATCAAATAATATTATAAAATAATTCCTTCTCTCATAAATAGGAGATTTTCGAAATCTCCATAGTATAAGCATAGGGGTCAAAAGTTTCATGGAGGAAATGGAGAATAATCGAACTTTGGATTTAATTTGGATGAATATCCCAAGCAAATAATTAAATCCAAGAAAATAGAATTCATTTCCCATAAATCATAGTGGTCGAAAATTTCAAGAAAAATATGTATGATATTTATTGATGAACGAATTTAATCTCACTCGCCCTTAGGAAATAATTCACCACAATATATTTCACCCCGCATCATAATTCACACGGTCACGTCACATATTCAACGATATTGACCATACAACGGCCACGTCATTTCTTCAATAGTATTGACTATTCAACTGCCACGTCATATACTCAACGGATTTGACTATTCAAACCAAATCTCAACTCCAAATCGCAATTAGGTCACAAATAATTCATGCAATTAATTCACTCATCATTTAATCCACATACTTCACGGCATTAAAAGCATTTAATGAAAAAATTTTATGGTTCGAAAATTAGGGTTCAGAGAGTGGGACGTTGCAAGATCTCACTTGCATATGTTCCGACGACGTTCGGATGATGAAATTTGATGATTTTTGTTTCAGTTTTCGTATATGTTGATAAGCATATTTTTTATCAACAAATACATAAAAAAATCTCAATATAATGCATATAAAATATCAATATATTGCATGTAAAATTTCAATATAATACATGTGAAATCTCAATAAAAATGTGTTGATATTTTGTCTACTATTTATTGAGAATCGTAAGATTTAATCTCATCCACTAATTTTAAAATCTAAGGGTGGAGATTTGGTCTTGATTTTGGATTATGATGCTATAAGCAATAGAAGAGGACCCCATCCCTATAATAAATATATGTATGTATGTGAATGTAAATACAAAATACGTGGTGTTACAACAATTGATCTATGTCAGTAGGTGAAATAATTCTGCGACACGTTCTACCATCACACTAATAAAAATATGAAACATCTATGTCAAAAATAATTCTGTTGGTGGATAACTTCGACCTGAGCTCGATTAGGATGGTTCTGTCTGGGGCGGTGCCGCTGGGGAAGAAGCAGGAAGTCGCAGACGGTTTTGGACAGGTGAAAAGTGAAAAATAACTTATATTCCTCACTTCATTTTTCATGTCCTTTAAATGATCATTTAATACCGGAAACACTAAATTCAATTTACTAAGTAAGATTAGTAATTACGGAGTATAAAGTACCTAGTGGAAATAGTAACTTAGAATTTGATTAAGGGAATAAAAGACATGAAACAAACATGGAATGGATAGATAAAATGAGTAGTATATGGAATGCATTTAATTGATCTTGAAATTTATCTGTGATTATTAATATTTTTAAATTTGTATTAAGTTGACGAACATAAAACTGTGAATAGTAATAGAATATTTGGTGATTTTTTTTATTGGAGGATTTAATTAGGAGTAATTACTGCAATCTATATATATATATTGTTAGGGTTTATATGCTAGAAATCACCTTTCGAGTGATTGAATACTGTAAAACTCTAATTATTCTTTTCCAAGTAATGCAACAGATTATTTTTGTCAAAATGTTGTTATGTTTTACATTTAATGGATGTTTATTGCATATTTAAATGTATAAGCGAACATAATAAAGTCTAAGTCTTTGTTTTAGTAGACCGGTTGTGGGCTGCGCTCAATTTAAGGTACGCGGTCAGTTCTGAACAAAGAAAAATAATAATTTCACAACCTAGATAGGGCTAGACTACCTATCGTGAAAGGTTGCAATGTGAGTCCGATTATTTCTAAGCCTTATTTAAATAAGATGACGTTGGTGTGGTATAGCACTGAATGGATCTAACAGTAAGACGAGTCTTTATGCTATCTACTGAAAGACGAGGTCTTGATAAATAATTTCTTAATCAATGTACGTTGGCATTGAGCATACGATATTGAGTATCTACTACTTTGACTTACCAAAGGTGCGGGTTTTTCGTCACCCAACGATCCAGGTATATTGGGTAGTGGTGATCATTATCTAGCGGTGCTAGGATTGCTATTATGTTGAATCATGCGCGAGGAGAGTCTCGTTTGATAACATCCACAAGAGGAGCTCGAAACGAAGTTTTATTATTCGGAACCTAGCTAGTTGGAGTTTAATTACTCTATGAATAATAAATAAGAGTTTCTTGCTAAGTCCACTCTTGGAGATTAAAAATATGTTCATTAATTAATCCCATAGCAGACATTAATTAATTAATGGATGTTTCTATTTTAAGCGCGGGAAATGAATTAAACAAATTAAAGGAAACCCGGAATACTTGTAATTTTGGATTTGGAAAGGCAGTGCAATATAACTTCTGTAGTGGCTGCTCGTAATATTCCAATATAAGCTTGTTTTAAATTGTGGGTTCAATTTAATTAGTAAAAAGCTAATTGGATGAGGCCATGTCCAAATTCTTCCTTAGATCCCTGACTGGGCCCAATATGCGACTTAATATAAATAGGAGAATAAAGGAGACAGAAGACAACTTTTTCATTATTGTTTTTAGTCAAATTTTCGTCCCCCCTTATCCTAGAAGCAGTCGAAATTTTGCTCTCCTTCCATGAGCAGAATTCTGTCTGTCTTCTTTATTTAAGTCCTAGTATTCTGGTGAGATTTGCCCACACAAATATCAGTTTACAGTCCGGGACACCAGTCAGAAAATCCGAGGTCCAGTACTCAAGATCTTTACGTGGAGAAGACGCAAGCCATCTTCGACTCTCAAGAGAATCAACGAGGTAATTTGGCTAACTTCGTAGTAAGCATGTTTTAGGAATTATTTGTGCTAAAGCATGTTTAAATTCAAGTTATGAGCATGATACATGTGATAATTACGCGAATAGAATTTATCTAAATAATCTGCTAAATAGATCAGTTTATGTGATCCGTTACAAGCGCAACGCTTCCGCTGCCAACCCCTTCAATTGGTATCAGAGCCAGTCTTTGGCTCTGATTATTTGGATTTAAATTTCGCGAAATTCATGTATGCATGTATTAATTGATTGCGAAGCATGTTCTTGGTGACCGAGACCGCAAACCCTAGGCAACTCTCGCCCGAAGCTTCGACGAGGCGCTGGCGCGGTGCGGCGGTTCGACCGAGAACTTGCCGAGACACCGAGACACCGAGCCCCAACCCTAGGCTGAAGGTCCGGCGCCACCCGACGGAAAGCCTGGCCGAGAGCTCGCGCCGCCCGACGGATCATCAGACCGAGACGGGCGCTCGCTGCAGGCCGAGAGGAGCCGCGCCACCGTGCACGCTCCTGGCCGAGATGCCTGCGACACCCAACGAGCCGTTGATCGAGACGCTGGCGGGCCACCTGCGCGCCGGTGGCTGTGACGCCGCGTGTGTCGTGGTCCGATGAAGAACTCGTCGGATCTTCGTCGTTCATCGCTCATGCACATCTTGATCGATGAGATAACGATGAAAGATTATTTTAATGATTATTTAATTCATTAATTAAAAGATATCATTAAAATATTACTATTTAATGGAAATAAAATCTTTTTGGAAGATTTACCTAGATTTTAGGAATATTTTTATTATTATCTATATCTATGGAAATAAATAATATTATTTTATTCCTAGATGATATGGATGAGAATAATTTAATAGTTTCTTAATATTTTCCTAATATTTATATATCTAGAATCCTAATTAGGATAGATATGTATGAATACATTAAATAATATAATTTCTCTTCCTAATCTTGAACATGGAAATAATTTGTATTTAATATTTCATGTCTAATTAAGAATTAAATACTTTGTTTATTTTAGATATATCTTATAGAAGACATGAACAAGAATTAAATTCTAGAATAATTATTTTCCTAAGATGAGATAATAAAATACATTATAAGATTTAATTATCCAGTCAATTAAATACTAATAGAATTTAATTAAGCCTTTTTCCTCCTTAAGGCTAAGGATAATTGAATAAAAACCATAACCCAAAATATCTATGCTATAATTACGAACTCAACGTTTGTATACGGTCTCCATCAATTGGTCTGCAATTTATGAAGCTTTTTTCTAATATTATCGTCACCTGCTCTATGGGGACAATAATCCTAAGAAAATAGCGAGTTCGTAAGGGCGGACTTCTCAAATATAAATAGTATGAACTAGAATGTGGTTTCCAATATTATCGCCACCTGCTTTGTGAGGACAATAATCCTAAGAAACTACGAGATTCAGAAGTTCACACAGAATTTATGAGATAGCTTGATCTTGTTAGCAGCACATAAGCATTGTTATGTGAGTGTGTTGTAGGAATGAGATTCTGTAATGCTAAATTCGGTGGTCTTGTTTAGGCAACATTAGGCGGCCATGCTACTTTGTGTCTCTGGACTATGCGTCGATGATTATGATCAGTAAAATTGTAAGATTTTAATGCGTATTGACCTCCTCTGGAGGGTACAAAATTTTAATTTTGCAGTTGTAAGATTTTGAAAAGTTTTATGGTTAATCTAATCAAACTTCTTACATAAGTTTATGACAAATAAGTTAAAAATCTGTTTTGCATTGCAAATCAAATCGTCAAAATGTCATTATATCCTCTTTCTGCAATTCTTAAAGAAAGTAAACTCGAGGGCCAAAATTACATAGAATGGAAACAAAATTTGGACATCGTTCTTACAGCTGAAGAGTACAACTTTGTGCTCACAACCCCGCGACCTCCAGTGCCGGCGGCTAACGCTGCGGCAGGAGTTAGAGATGCACACAAACGGTGGCATAAGGCGAATGAGATGACTAAGTGCTACATGTTCGCTTCTATGTCTTCAGTACTCAAGCATCCGCATAATGCCATAGAAACTGCCGCCGAGATCATGCAGAATCTCAAGAATCTTTTTGGTACTCAGAATCGAACGGCCAAGTCTCAAGCCTTTCGGAGTATCATGTCGAAGACAATGAAGGAAGGCTCCTCTGTGAGGGACCATGTCCTCGAGATGATGGGCAACCTCAACCAAATTGAGGTTTTGGGAGGGACGATCGATCCCTAGTCCCAGGTAACAATTATCCTTCAAAGTCTTCCCCCTAGCTTCCAGCAGTTCAAGCTCAATTTCGAGATGAACAAAAGGAATTACACCATGGCACAACTGTTGACTGAACTTCAGTCGGCAGAGGACCTTATGGTTCAGGCTAAGGCTGCCATGATGACTTCGGCGCCTCGTTCCTCTGGCTTCAAGCCTAGCAAAGGAAAGGCAGGCACCGAACTCAGAATCGGGCAAAGTGGCTAAGGGAAAGAAGAAGAAGAGGGCTAACAAGAAGCCCACGGGGAAGTGTTTCAAGTGTGGAGAGAAGGGGCATTGGAAGCCAGACTGTCCTAAAAAGGGCAAGGCTACAGGTATGCACCAAGCTCTAGTAGTCGAGTCATGCTTGGCTTCGACATCTACATGCACTTGGGTTACTGACACAGGAGCAACTAATCATATTTTTTTTGATCCTGACTTAATGCAGGTGACAAGACGGCTACATGATCGTGAGATCGAAGTCCAGCTGGGCGACGCTACAAGAGTGGCGGCCGTTGCAGTGGGAGACATTTATTTGCATTTTAGTAGTGATAGATTTTTGATTTTGAAGAATGTTTTGTTGATACCTACTTTTAGAAGAAATTTAATTTCAGTTTCTAAATTAGTTTTTGATGGATATTCGATTTCTTTTAATGACAATTGCGTTATTAAGAAAGATGGTTCTTATATCTGTCTTGGTATCATGGAAAACGATCTGTACACAATCACATCTACACAATATAATAATCGCAAATTAGAACTCAATACAACATCAAAAATTTCAAAGAAACGAAAAGAACCTTCAAGTTCAATGAACGAAACATACTTATGGCACTTTAGACTTGGTCATGCCAATGAAAGGATGATCTATTCTCTTGTTCAACAAGATCTTATTAAAGGTCTAGAGGAGGAACCCTTTCATAAGTGTGAGTCATGCTTAGAAGGCAAGATGACCAAGAGGCCTTTTCAGGCTAAGGGCAATAGGGCCAAGGAAGTACTTGAGCTCGTTCATTCCGATGTATGTGGACCAATGTCTACTGAAGCAAGAGGTGGTTTTCGATACTTCATCACATTCATTGAAGACTTCTCAAAAATTGGATACGTCTAATTGATGACCCACAAGTCAGAGTCTTTTGACAAGTTCAAGGACTTTAAGGCTCAAGTGGAGAAGTATCATGGTAAGAGTATCAAATGCCTGCGATCTGATCGTGGAGGCGAATACCTCAGTGCTGAGTTTTTGGACTACTTATCGGAGTCTGGAATTCAATCCCAATTGACTGTGCCGGGCACGTCCCAGCAGAACGGTGTGGCTGAAAGAAGGAACATGACCTTGTTGAACATGGTCCGATCGATGATGAGTTATGCACTGCTACCTACTTCATTTTGGGGACATGCCTTGCTTTCTACAAGCCATATATTGGACAACTTACCGTCAAAATCCGTACCTACTACTCCTTATGAGTTGTGGACTGGGCGCAAGCCCAATCTAGCACATCTCAAGATTTGGGTTGCCCGGCTCATGTATTGGAAAAGGATCCAACTAAGCTAGGATCAAGGACAGAGGTATGTTTGTTTATAAGATACCCCAAAGGAACGAAAGGTTATGAATTCTTTAGTCTCCGAGATAAGAAAGTTATTGTGAGTACTCACGCAACATTCTTAGAGGAAGACTATGTAATGAATCATAAACCCAGCAGTGAAGTGGCTCTTGAAGAGCTAACTTCTGTCACAAATTCCATTAACCAAGAACAAGTACCAAGTGTACAAACAATTCCCGAAACTTCAACTTCTACTCCAAGTATTGTAGTGCCGCGTCGCAGTGGGAGGGTCTCTAATGAGCCCGATAGATACATTGGTTTGGGGGAATCTATGGATCACTCCTCGGACAACAATGTATTAGATCCCTGGAACTTTGCAGAGGCACTGGTGGATATCGATCACTGCGAATGGGTGAAAGCAATGGATTCGGAACTACAATCTATGATAGACAAAGTCGTCTACGATTTATCCGTCCTACCCGAAGGCTGTACTGCCATTGGGAGTAAATGGATATATAAACGTAAACGTGGAACCGATGGACGAGTTAAAGTCTTTAAGGCAAGACTAGTGGCTAAGGGGTATACCCAAAAGGAAGGTGTCGATTACGACGAGACCTTCTCCCATGTGGCCATGCTCAAATCGATCCGTATACTATTGTCTATAGCAGCTTATATAGATTGGGATGTATGGCAGATGGACGTTAAGACTGCGTTCTTGAACGGTAGTCTTGAGGAGACCATCTACATGGAACAACCCGAAGGATATGCCACAAAGGGAAAGGAACACATGGTTTGGAAGCTTAAGAAGGCTATTTATGGCCTTGAGCAAGCATCTAGATCGTGGAACCAGTGTTTCGATCAAACTGTTCGAAAGTTTGGATTCGAAAAGTGCCCAAATGAAAGCTTCGTTTATAAGAAGATTGAAAAGGGGAATGTGGTGTTCTTAGTTTTATATGTAGATGACATTCTTCTTATTAGAAACAATAAAAAGATGTTGTCATCAGTACGAACTTGGTTATCAAAGCAGTTCGAGATGAAGGATATGGGAGACGCGGGACACATCCTCGGGATCAAGGTTCTTCGGAATCGAGAAAAGAAGATGTTGTGCTTATCTCAAGAACCTTACATCAACACAATACTTAGTCGTTTTAGCATGCAGGACGCCAAGAAAGGTTTCTTACCTTTGAGACATGGCATCCATTTATCTCAAGAGATGTGCCCTAAAACGCCGTCTGAGATAGAAACAATGAGAAGGATTCCATATGCTTCGGCGGTTGGAAGTCTCATGTATGCTATGCTTTGTACAAGACCCGATATTTGCTTTGCCGTTGGCATGGTAGCAAGATATCAGTCCAATCCGGGCTAAGGACATTGGACTGCCGTAAAGAACATACTCAAGTACCTTAAACGGACTAAAGACTATGATCTAGTTTACAATGCAGTCGAGCTCTGTCCTTTGGGATATACTGACTCAGATTTTCAAGCTGATCAGGACTCGAGAAAATCTACTTCAGGATTTGTGTTCACCTTAGCAGATGGAGCCGTAATTTGGAAGAGTGTGAAGTAGAAATGCATCGCGGACTCAACCATGGAAGCCGAGTATGTGGCCGCTTCGGAGGCTGCAAAAGAGGCAGTATGGTTCAAGAACTTCCTTGTGGATTTAGGTGTGGTTTCGAATCTGCCCAAGAGCATCAGTATTTATTGTGACAACTCTGGTGCTGTGGAAAACTCGAAAGAACCAAGAGCTCACAAAGCGAGCAAACACATGTTCTTGCATCCATTGGAGTTGGAATTTTCAAGAGTTCCCGACGAATCGCATCAATCCTTGCTTCTACCATTTGATTTTTGATTCAAGAATGTATAACTAAAATCTTTTCCTCATCTTCTCCATTGAAACCTTGTTCTTGAT
Organism: Salvia splendens; assembly: GCF_004379255.2. Classification (NCBI taxonomy): domain Eukaryota; kingdom Viridiplantae; phylum Streptophyta; class Magnoliopsida; order Lamiales; family Lamiaceae; genus Salvia; species Salvia splendens. The sequence continues at coordinate 30,134,605 of NC_056046.1, forward strand.
TCTCTCATGTATATAGTGAGTGTAGGAATCTTAGATCGCATAATTAATCTGTGGGAATTTGTGTTTGTATGAGAAAGTTTCGTTTTCTATTTAACCGACCAAATGGCCTCCTTTTGATGTGAATATGAAGTGTCTTCTGAGTTGTGTGAAAATTTCAGCCTCATTGGACATCGGATGAATTTTTGGTGAATTTTTCAATCGAACTGCACAGTGCTGCCAGAATTTTTGTGTTCCGACCAGAGAGTTGCATTATTGTTCTGACAGACCAAATGACGTGATTTTAGTGTGAAATTTTAACTGGATGAACTTGAATGTGTCTACTATGTTGTGACCAAATTTTAGCTTCATATGAGGTCGGATGGATATTTGGTGATTTTTACAAACCAACCGCGCAGTTCTGCCAGATTTGTTGTTATGTGGAAATATCACTTGTTGCCAAGTTTGAGTGAATTATATGATGCATGTATGATTTAGGAATGTATCCTATGACGTGATTATGTGTGACACGTTGAGAAATATTATGGCATGTTTTCCTTATGTTGATGAATGTTGGGATGGGTAATTTAAGAGAATGATAAAAGGAACGATAGGACATGCATGATAATGTGAATTGATGGAAGGCTGATTTGTATTGTGGGTTGGCAAGGGTTTTTGTGTGTACGTGAGCACAAGGAACGAGGGTTGCCTTAAGTGGATATTGAATTTTTTAAGCAAACGAGGTGGGCTTTCTTTTTCAAATCTCTTTATTTTTCGAAAATATGTTGTGGTGTTATAAGGGTGGTTTAACTGTTATGTCATGCCATGATGTTTTGTTTATGAGATTGTTGCCTGATGCCTAGTTCGTCTGAGCTTACTCCGTTAGGCTATATGACTGTGTTGTGAAACGAATTCGGGTCTGAGTAGGGCCACAAACCCTATCAGGCGGTGTACACTGGTGGGATCGTGAGCCGTCCTTGCTAGTCGGCCGGTCTCATGGGCGAATAGTGTGGCCACACTTTCGTCGCACTGTGATATGATGATTGTGATTGATGGATCGATGAGAAAGTGGGGAGAATAATTGTCTATCCAGACTTTGAAATATTTTTGTGTTCTCATGATATTTCTTAACTACACATAAAACTCGAGATCACTGGTATGGATGACATAACTGTATAAAATGTTTTCGACATGAGCCCATTGAGTACAACAAGTACTCAGCCCTGCATATGTTTTCACTATGTGCAGGTTGAGCGGGATGTTGAGTCGGCCTAGGAAATATTGGATGTGTTGTGTCTTCATACATCGGCGTCATCCTTGACTATCTTTGAAACCTTATTTCCGCTGCTATATTTTTGAACTATGCCTCAAGACCTTACTTTATTTCGTACTGTTTTGAGTATGTCAATTTCTGTTAGACTTTAATCCGTTGTTTACTTCATTACTCTAAAATGGTTTTTCGTAAACTAAAACAAATGTTTTCTTTTAGAAGTTAATTGGATTTTTGATGTTTATTTTCCCCGCTGCATCTTTGAAAAAATCGTTTGCTAAGTCTTTGCTAATTAATAATGAATTTTCGACATTAAGTTTCTTTAAACTAAAAACTTGCTGTTTAACAGTTGATGAGCTAATTTTTTTTTTCTTTTAAGCTAATTGAGTCTTTCTTATGAACTGTTATCCTTAAATGCTGCCCTTAATGTTTGTCCCTTGGTCACGATCGTCTCGTTTGTAGTACCCCTAGCATGGGCGGTCGTGACATATATATATATACGTATATATATATATATATATATATATATATATAGAGTTGTGACCATATCATAACCCCCAATTTATGTGATAACCCTATAACCAAATCTGGACTACACATATTTTCTAATCTTGTGGCTGAGATTCAAACTTAGATTTACTTCACCTCCGCCATTTTCATTACTCACCAACGAATTTTCCTGATTATTGTATTTTTGTTTCTCTTCCCCGTCGATCGCTGCCGCACAATCACCCTGAGCCTTGTTCACCTCCGCATCATTCTTCGATATCTTCTTCTCCACCACCTTTTTCAGCTCCGCCGTCACGTCGGCAATATAAAAGTACTTTTGCATCTGAAGAATCGGAATCCAATTCAACCTCCGGTGGTGAATCCGATTCGTACGCCGCCCTGTCCTCCAGCTGCGTCAGGTGGCCGCAGAGAGGAGTGGGGATTCCGGCGGTCAGCTCTGCCCGTGTCAGACAATTTGACGTACATAGATAGCAGCGAGTTCGATACGGTGAAATCTGAAATGAAGCCGAGTTTGACGGCGTTGCAGTGGAGATGGCGGCCGAGGATGCAGGGGGATTGGGAATCGGCGCATGCTTTGGTGATGGAGGGGACGAGGAAGGCTGTGTCTGTGGTGAATTGGGAATGTTTCTGTAAATTATAAGTACGTAATCATTAACAAGCAATATTAATAAAATAAAAATAGTAGTTGGAGAAAAATTAGTCCTTATTTTTCATGACTTTCGAGGCCAGATTCAATTGTACCAATGATTAATTAGTAGTTTATGTAATAATTTTGCAATAATAGTAATAGTAGTACATAAAATGATAGTTTTGGCGGATAGAATGATAGTTTTGGCGGATAAAATGATACTTTGAGTTGATACAATGATACTTTTACTGATTTGTAGGTATGTACATAAAATGATAGTTTTGGCGGATAGAATGATAGTTTTGCCGGATAGAATGATACTCTGAATTGATAAAATTATACTTTTGGCTTATATATGTTAGGTTTACTGCATACAATGATAGTTTTGCCAGATAGAATGATACTCTAAGTTGATAAAATGATACTTTTGACTGATAAAAATGATAAAATGATACTTCTGACCTATAAAATGATACTCTCAAGCATGTCTGTACATTTGCTAATACGTAGTATTTTTTTAGTTTAGTTTGTTAAATTAGTTCAGCTAGATTCGATCTGCAACATTATGTATTTAATTGTGATTGACTGAGGCAGATCTGTGATGATGCAGGTTAATGATATATTGAGGTTGATCAAGACAGAGTTGAACGATGGAAGACCTTCGAAACAAAAATCTAAATTGCTGATATTTCAAGCATTTCATCGAACAGTTTTCGAACTTCAGCAATTAAACAATATTAAATTTTTACCATCGATCTTTGTTCCCAAACTTTAATCTTACAAACTACAGATGGAAATAGATGACTGGCTTCCAATCACATCTTCTTAATCACATCTCGGCGGCAGATATTCCATTCCATTTCTCTTGATTTGTAGGTATGTACATAAAATGATATTCCATCAGACTTAAATAATTGAAAAACCTCGACAGCAGATGGCAACGACCACCAAATATTACTCCTAAACTCATCTCATTTGTATTTCACCACCAAGATTTTCTTTATCTGGAAACTGAAAGCTATTAGCATCTGCTCCACTGATCTTGTATACATCCTTCGATATCATTAGTGATTCAGTTTCTTCATCAGAATCACTATGGGCAATTACTTCCTGATTTATTCCTATTTACATTTTAATAATCCCACTTTGCTCAATCAAAATTCTGCGTTTTGAAAATGATAGTTTCAGAAGGTAAAATGATAGTTGCATTATATACAATGATGCTCTCAGGGGATAGTTTCAGAAAGTAAAATGATAAGCATTAACTATTTCACATGCCATTTTAATTATTCAAAATATTGATTAAATATGATATTGAAAATGGTGAGTTGTGTGGACTCACTAATTCAAACCTCCATAATTTCGCGTGCCAGAGTTTAATTGCATAGCAAAATATATGTAAACAAACTAACGAAATAGTAGTATATGTGTAATGCCGTATTATGCTTATTTATATTCATAGTTGTATTATGCTTCATTTTATCATTTGAAACTATCATTTTATCATTTCAAACTATCATTTTATCCACTGAAACTATCATTTTATCATTTCATGCAAAAGTATCATTTTATCATTTGAAACTATCATTTTATCATTTGAAACTATCATTTTATCTCCTGAAACTATCATTTTATTCCCTGAAACTATCATTTTATCAAGTGCAATTATCATTTTACCTTCTGAAACTATTATTTTATCCCATGAAACTATCATTTTATCCCCTAAAATAAAAAGAAAAAACGTATACTTCCATTACAAGAGCACAAATGAAGATGTACATATCAATGATTCAAGAAACAGACGACACTGACCACAGTTATCGATCCAACATGTCATAACTTTTACTCACAGTAGATAACTTTTGCTTCAGAGTAGATAGCACCCCCGCATCATCTGCCAATAAGTAAAATAGAACCATTCAGTGCTCATCTTGTTTCATTTCTGGCTATGAATATCCATTATAAACTCAACCCAAAATAAACGTTGCACAAAATGAAAATGAGGTACCTGCAATTCTGGCCAATTGATACTCACGGGGACGGTGCTCTCTGTTTCAACGGCCCCTTTTGCCGCTGCCATCCCAACTGCTACGCTCTGCATTATATCTAAACCAAAGCAAACCGAAGCTAACGTAGCACCAATTATCATTTTATCCCCTGAAACTATCATTTTATCCCCTGAAACTATCATTTTATCAAGTGCAACTATCATTTTACCTTCTGAAACTATCAATTTATCCTCTGAAACTATCATTTTATCCTCTGAAACCATCATTTTATCAAGTGCAACTATCATTTTATCCCCTGAAACTTTCATTTTATCCCCTAAAATAAAAAGAAAAATACTTCTTGATGGTGTTGAGGCCCCTGGTACCCATAACCAATGAATCAAGCTTCATACCTTTTGAAACTATCATTTTATCCCATAAAACTATCATTTTATCCCCTGAAACCATCATTTTATCAAGTGCAACTATCATTTTACCTTCTGAAACTATCATTTTATCCCCTGAAACCATCATTTTATCAAGTGCAACTATCATTTTCCTTCTGAAACTATCATTTTATCCCCTGAAACCATCATTTTATCAAACGCAACTATCATTTTATGTCCATATATTACAATCATGATCTTTATAATTACAATTTATCAACCTGAAATATATATCAATGGCGTTCATGATGTCTGCTCACATGTACTAATAAGATATCTCACCTAATCTATAATATCTTAAAGGTGACTAACTTCCAAAACTATGATAATAATGCATAAATAAAGAATTAAGTATTTGTTTCAGAGGCGTTCTTGATTACGACCATGACGATAAGAATTTATTAAACTGAATAATTAGGTGATCAGAATAATTAATAAGATAAATGATCAAATTGATATAATGGGGGAAGTTGACCTTGTAGTAGTAGAATAGCTCCTCACCTTTTATTTGAAGTTGAACACGCCATCGGATAAGATAGATACCGAAACCACATGTTTTAAAAATGTGTGGTGGAGATTTAGTTATAGGGTTATCACATAAATATGGGTTATCATTATAATGCACCCCTATATATATATATATATGTATGAGAATGTAAATACAAAATATGGGGTGTTACAACAATTGATCTATGTCAGTAGGTGAAATAATTCTGCGACACGTTCTACCATTACACTAATAAAAATGTGAAACATCTATGTCAATAATAATTCTGTTGGTGGATAACTTCGACCTGAGCTCGATTAGGATGGTTCTGTGGGCGGTGCCGCTGGGGAACGAGCAGGAAGTCGCAGACGGTTTTGGACAGGTGAAAAGTGAAAAATAACTTATATTCCTTACTTCATTTTTCATGTCCTTTAAATGATCATTTAATAGAGGAAACACTAAATTCAATTTAATTAGTCCCTATATTTGTGTAGAGATTATAAGGATTATACTACTAATTGATTTACTTTATTTTACTCTAAATTCAGTGTTAGGAAAATTAGTTGGGTAGGTGGAGGAATGTGAAGTTAAGTCGGGTTAACTTGTCATTACTCCCTATTGATGTATTGCATATATAACTAATCGATTTAAATCCTTATTATGGTACCACTTGCATCTAATACTTTGTCAATTTTGATTTATAATATAACTAAATGCACGGTTCCTAGAGAGAGATATTGCACCAAATTTTCAACAAATTCAACATTTATTTATTGAACAATAGAATGGCATACTTAATTTGATTTCATTTTTTTAACCCTTTTTTTTATAGTGATGCTCCCGTCTTTGTCGGGTAATTTCAATAAATTGTTTAATTAGTTATAGAATGACTGCCAATCTCTGCAGTTGCTACCACGTAACATGCATGTTAAAAATTTGTACATGATGTTATGTACTTAGCCATGTATGATAATAATAATATTATCATAATTTATATCTTTTTTTATTCTAGGTGGGATAGATAGACCACGAGGAATTCATGTTATTGGAAAAAAATAATAAATTCATGGGTTGACTAATAAACATAAATTTCCTAGCCTGTTTGTCCATACTATATTTTTTCGTAAGTAATATTTAGTTATATTATAATCTAAAATTGTCAAAGTATTAGATGCAAGTGGTACCATGATAAAGATTCGAATCGATTAGATATATATGCATCACATCAATGAGGAGTAATGACAAATTAATCCGACCTAACTTCACATTCCTTCACGTACCCAACTAATTTTCCTAACACTGAATTTAGAGTAAAACAAAGTAAATCAATTAGTAGTATAATTCTTATAATCTCAACATAAATATAGGGAGTAATTATATTGAATTTAGTGTTTCTGGGAAGTTAGGTATATCAGTTATTTTTCACTTTTCACCTGTCCAAAAACCGCATGCGACACGCGGCTGAGCAGAGCCGCTTCCAGCTCCTTCCCCAGCGGCGCCGCCCCTAGCATAACCATCCTGATCGACCTTAGGTCGAAGTTATCCACCAACGGAATTATTAGTAACATAGATGTTTCATATTTTTATTAGTGTGATGGTTGAATTTGTCGCAGAATTATTTCACCTATGAAACATAAATCAATTATGTCTTCAACTAGTCTTTTCAAGTGATGTTTCAAAACTAATAAAGATGATTTTTATATTTCTACGGCCGAGGCTATATTAGTAAATTCTATGTAATTTAAGATTGAAATAGTGTTGCACATATTATTATCACTGAATTTTTCATGATAATAAAACAGTCATTTTCAGCCATAATTCAACGGGTCATTTCCCATTAAACGAGTCACACAGAAAATTTAACCAACAAATCAAACACTATATTGGGTCATCAAATGCTCTATGAATGCCCCTATTTACCAATTCAACCACACCCTTATTTTATAAATAATAACCCTCTCAATCTCAACTCCTCTTTGTAGTGCATAGACATCACATCTTGTCACGACCGCCCATACAAGGGGTACCACAAACGCGGCGATCGTGACCGACATGCATGGATTACAATTTAAAAAGAACAACTTAAATGATTTGAAGAAAGGAAAACAACTTAGTTTAAAAATTTTAAGGTTATATTTTTTTTTGAAAAGACATAAGATAAAATACCTTTAAAAAGACAAAGGGAAAAATTAGACTTAAGAAATACAATAACTAAAAACTAAAGTAGAACAAGAACTTAACTTAAATTCGGAGAATACCATTTTCAAAAGACAACGTAGATGCACGTTTAAATCCTAACACCACCATACATGTCCCAACACCAAAACGAAAAGCTTACGGTCTTAAGACATAAATTAAAACATAGCAGCGGATAAATAAGGTTCAAGGAGAGTCGAGGATCACGCCTATGTATGACGACACAACGTATCCTAAGGTCCCTAGCCAGCTCAACATCCACCGCAACATCCCACTCAACCTGCAAAATTTTTAAAAGAAATTGCAGGGCTGAGTACTTGTTGTACTCAATGGGCTCATGCCGAAAACATTTATCAAGTTATGTCATCCATACCAGTGATCTCGAGTTTTATACGCAGTAAAGAAATTATCACGAGAACACCAAAAAAAAATGTTTCATAGACTGGCCAGTCAAAATAATCTCCCCACTTTTCACATCAATCCAACAATCACAACCACAGTGCGACGAAAGTGTGGCCACACTATTCGCCCACGAGACCGGCCGACTTGCAAGGACGGCTCACGATCCCACCAGTGTACACAGCCCGATAGGGTTTACGGCCCTACTCGGACCCGAATTCGTTTCACAAAACAGCCATATAGCCTAACGGAGTAAACTCATACGAACTAGGCATCAGGCACACAATCTCATAACAAAACAGTCCATGGCATGACATAACAGTTAAACCACCCTTGTATCTCCACATAATATTTTCGGAAAAGTAAAGAGGTTTGAAAAGAAAGCCCACCTCGTTCTCTTAGCAAAATCACAACCCAACCTAGCAACTCTCGATCCTCGAGTTCACGAAAACACAACACCCTTGTCAACGACAACACAAGTCAGTCTCACACAACAACATATCACTATGCATGTCCTATCGTTTCTCTCTCATCGTTCTCCTCAATCCCAAAACCCAACATGCATCACAAGGGTATAAAACACACGTAACACCTTTCAACTTATCGCAAGTGATTTCAACAATTAAACACGTTCCTTGCACATACATGCATCAAATAACACTTTTAAACTTGAAACTAAGTGTCATTTAATCAAGGCAGAAAACTGGCAGAATTGCGCGACCGTTTTGTAAAAATCACTATAAATTCATCCGACCTCAAAACATGCTAAATTTTGGTCACAACATAGAGGACACATTCAAGTTCATCCATGAAAATTTTCATATCAAAATCACGTCATTTAGTCAGTCATATCACATATTGAACTCTCTGGTCGGAACATACCATTTCTGACAGTATTGCGCAGTTCATTTGAAAAATTCACCATAATTTCATACGATGCCCAAAAAGGCCGAAAATTTAACACAATACAGAAGACACATCAAATATTCATATCGTTCAAGAATCACGTCAATCGGAGTTCATTTGGTTAGTCAAACAGAAAACGAAACATTCATGGCGAGAACTCGCGTTTCTGGCAGATTTGCGCGGTCGACTTCAAACATTTATTAAAAATTCATTTTTCGATAAAACAGGCTGAAATTCACACGAGACACCGAAAACATCTTGAAGTTTACTCAGTAAAAATTTCGTAGCAAAATTCGTTCGTTTGATGCGTCGACTACAGATCATAAGTCACTGGTCGAGCATCACAGAATTCTGGTTCAAATCCGAAAATAGGGTTTTTTAAATTTCCACAACGAAAACACCGATTCTTCATGCTCGAAAACACATCATCATGCTTACACATTCCTCAAACACATATTTGCATACAATCTCATATTATTCACAACTATTTTGATCCAAACCCACATGATTCCAATCAACAAGGCAAAAACAACCAAGTTCTTATGAACACAAAATTTCCCTACCGTTAAAATTTGCGATCTATCAAACCTACACTCTCTACATGCATGTAGGACTCAAAACATGGTTCAAAAGAGAAGGAGAAGAAAAGTGAGCAATTATACCTTCCTTTGACAAAAACCAATCGGTAGAAGCGAAGAACAAGGCGATTCGTCGGAGATTCTTGAAGGCAACTTCAATGGATGCAAGAATAAGCTTGAATGGAAGATTTTTTTTTTTGGAGATGGGAGAGTGGGAGAATGGGAGAAACCGTGTGGGAGAGGAGAGAAGAGAGGGTGGCATTTTTTTTGAAGAATGGGGGCTAGGGTTTTAGCTTTTAATATTTATAGTTTAGGTTAAAATCCATGAATTAAATGAATAAATTGTGGGGAATTAAATATATAGACCAATGAATAAGAATCCCACAATTTTTAAAGAGCCACATTTTCGAAAATTGGCTGAAAATTTAATAAGGAAATATAGCAATTATTTACTTGGAGAGAATATTCATAAATTAGGAAATAAAGGTGAATATTCCATAAACAAGGGAACAAAAATAAATTAAATCTCCAAGTAGGAATTAATATAGTGGGGGCCGAAAATTTCAAGAGGAATTTGTACAAAAATTATTTAAATCCCCAATTAAATAGAATAGGATTTAAATTAGGTAATTTCTTTGTGGAAAAAGGCTCCCATAAAATAGGCATCAATTAATTAAATTCCCACAAAGAAAATAATAGTATGGGACGTGTGACTTGGAAGGGAAGTAGTAGAAAAATATTCACATCCCCAATTAAAATGACATAGGAATTTATTTGAATAAAAAGGGGATCCCACAAATTAGGAAACAAATAAAATATCCCCCAAAATTTAGTGGAGGGGCCGAAAATTGCTAGGCTCAAATAACCAAGGAAATATCCCAACTCTCTATTTATTTTGGGTGAAGAAATAAATTATCCCATGATTTAATTGGATTAAATTCAAAGGGTGGAAGTCAGTAAAGTACCAATTAAATCAAAGGAAAATAATTCAATCTCCTATTGGAGATTTTCGAAACTCCCAAGGAAAAATAAAAATGGAGTTCGAATTTCATGTAGTACAATTTATGGTCTATCGGTTTGGATTTAATTTGGAATAATGTCCCAAAACAATTAATTAAATCCACAAAAAGAAGTACTATTTCAATAATTAGGAATGACCGGAAATATCAATTAATTGGCTCGAGAAAGGATTAATGCATGATCCTATTAACCTTTTCCCCACATTGGGCAACGATAAAATCTCGAGCTCATCATTCCACAATTACCACGACAATTTATTTCACGCAAAGCACTTAATCACATAAAATCAAACGTTTCAAAATTCCAAAATTCCAATAACATAATAAAAAGGGTCACAAAAGTTTGGGATGTTACACATCTGCCGCAACCGGAAATCGAAGATGTACGGAACAATGTCCGCTGAGATGACGGTTGATGTACCGGCATCCGAAGCGTGGAAGCTCTACGGTACTCTACAGCTCCCCAAAGTGGCGGAGAAAGCCAACTCCGACTTTATCAGCCGGGTCGACGTCGTCCAAGGGGACGGCGGCGCCGGAACCATTCTCGAGGTCGTTTTCCGTCCAGGTACCATCCACATTCAGTTCAATCAACTTCCGCTAGATTTATGTAATTATTAATTAATTGATTAATTGAGCAGGGATGGGAGGGGGGATGAAGTCGTTCAAGGAGAAATTCGTGGTGGTGGATAACGAGAAGCGTGTGAAGGAGGCAGAGGTTGTGGAAGGTGGATTTCTGGATCTAGGGTTCACGCTGTATCGTATGAGATTCAATGTGATGGAGGTGGAGGGAAACGAGAAGCAGTGTATAACTCGATCTACGATCGAGTACGAGCTCAAAGAAGAAGCTGCAGCTAATGTTGAAATCGCTTCCATTAAACCATACATTGGCCTCATGCTGCTCTGTGCTAAGTATTTGGTCCGCAACAATGACAATTGATCAACTATAGCCGCAACAACGACAATTGATCTACTATTAACTTGGGACTGCGTGTTTTACTTTCATGTTTGCTAAAATAAATTTCTATCCTCCTACTATATATCTCTGTATTTCATTTTCTCTTTTTCCATGCTTTTAATAACAACAATCAATATGAATCTACATATTTTATCAACTCATAACTATGAAATCTTGAAAAAGCTGCCACAAGAAAATCCTACTCCCTACGTTAGCTATTAAAAGTCACACTTTATCCACCACGAATTTTTAAAAATGTTAATAGAAAGTGAATTGAAAATATTAACGAAATGGGAGTCATACTCTTTGATATCCTCGGTTTTTGCACTATTTTATGGCCTTTATTTGGTCCATTTTGAGTATCAATGTTGCATTACATGTCCAATAATTACATATTTTATCTATTTTGGTATTTTGACGTGTTTTGTGAAAAATGTGCAAATTTGAGCCTAAAAAGATAGCTAAAACTCGAAGATGAAAATCTAGAGCATTCGACCAGCCCAGCGGACCGCTGGCGGCCAACGATTGTTGAACAAATAGCAGTCCGCTTCGAAAAAGTTGTGCTGAAAAGACTAGTTCAAGACATAATTGTAACACCCCAAATCAGGGTTTAGTCGGAAAATTCCTTTCTACACAAATTTGTCAATTTAGGCTGAAATTTTTATAATCTGTGCACAACACTGAATGTTATTTTATATAGAATTGGGGTTACACAAGTATCACGTCACTAAGATTGAGCAAGAAAATAGAATTAAATCGGAAATTATATAGCGTATACAATAGAAGGGAGAAATGGTCATTTTGCATAAAAGATGCTATGTATATTTTTATCTCCAAAACTCTTCGAGAGGCACGATTTTTTTAGGTTTGTAATTTTTTTTTACTACAATGAAGACAATTATACATGGAATCATTTAGAAAGAATATGAATGATCAAAATAGTGTCATTTGTCATTTACTATTCATAATTAATTAAATAATGTGGCTCTTGCTATAAAATCAAATATAGCTACTAGCCTACTATTCACCCCACTTTGGAGAATCAACCGATTAGTAAGCAAAGGAGGAAGAAGAAGTTGCAATCTATGAAAATTTCATTTAATTTTTGTTGACGCTTTGAACCAGTCGAACCAACGTATGGTTATCAAGGTAGGGCTCTCTTTTATCCTATTTTTCTTTTATTTGAAACTTATTATAGGTTATGAGGTAAAACATTTCTGACCTCGTTGGTTGTCAAATAAGGTGTGTGTTACATTTTGAGTTTATCTATCAATCCTTGTCCGTAGACGTCGGAAACATAAGTTTTTCCATTGAACTAAATTGAGTTGAACCTATGTATGATTTTGGGTATGAACTGACTATCTTAGTGCTTTAATCCATGAATCTTAATTGGTCAAATTGTTGTTGAAAATGAATAATATATCTATTTAGTGACTAAAATAAATTTAGTAGAATTTATAATGGTCATTTGATATATTTTGGAAAATTGATTGGAATATTGAAGTGAAAGATGTTTTTTGAGTAAGGAATTGAATATGGTAATGACTAATAACTAAGTGTGATTATGTAAGTGGATTAACCATAGAAATGAGACTAGAATTGGTGATTGAAGCATATTCTAACGATTGCAAATAATTGAGATTAAAGAAATTTAGTTGATAAGGTTAATGAGTTTTATTTATAAGATTTGGTAAAAGAAATATGATTTAGAATGACTATGGATGTTAAACTAAATTTTAGGATTTACTAAGTAAGATTAGTAATTACGGAGTATAAAGTAACTAGTGGAAATAGTAACTTAGAATTTGATTAAGGGAATAAAAGACATGAAACACACATGGAATGGATAGATAAAATGCGTAGTATATGGAATGCATTTAATTGATCTTGAAATTTATCTGTGATTATTAATATTTTTAAATTAGTATTAAGGTGACGAAAATAAAACTGTGAATAGTAATAGAATATTTGGTGATTTTTTTTATTGGAGGATTTAAATAGGAGTAATTACTGCAATCTATATATATATATATACATATATATAATGGGGTGTGCTAGGGTCCTTACAGCATCTTAGTGCAAAACACAACACAAATCACAACCCTTGGATCATTAGATTGGATGATTGTGATTAGTTACATTATCATATTAAAAATCTACATTATTAGCCGAGGTATATTAGACTAGAAATTTACATTATTAGACTAAAACTGTACATTTTTAAACAAAATGCTACATTATTAGCCGAGGTACATTATTCGGCTAAAAATCTACATTATTAGATGACACGTGGCATTAATCTAACCGTTAGATCACAAAACCAATGGATTGCATGTGTTTTGTGTTTCACTTATACTTAGCATTTGGATATGAATACATCCCTATAATATATATATATAAATAGGGTTTTGATCTATGCAAAACCATATTTAAATACAGAAACGCAGAATAATATCATGCGTAGGGCATTTTTAGGTCATGGTTAGTGTATTTTTAGGTCATACTAACCAAGTATGACCTAAAATGATCTTAACATGACATTAAACTCAAATCTTATAATATGACCTAAAAATGCTTAATTATGACCTTCCGTGTTTTTGGTTAATTATTGACCATTAGATCATCTAATCGTAGGGCTAAGATTTGGGCTGCATTTCTGGATTTAAACACATACTTATTTTGATCATCTCCCTAAATATATATATATATATATGTAAATGTAAATACAAAATATGGGGTGTTACAACAATTGATCTATGTCAGTAGGTGAAATAATTCTGCGACACGTTCTACCATCACACTAATAAAAATGTGAAACATCTATGACAATAATAATTCCGTTGGTGGATAACTTCGACCTGAGCTCGATTAGGATGGTTCTGTCAGGGGCGGTGCTGCTGGGGAACGAGCTGGAAGTCGCAGACGGTTTTGGACAGGTGAAAAGTGAAAAATAACTTATATTCCTTACTTCATTTTTCATGTCCTTTAAATGATCATTTAATACCGGAAACACTAAATTCAATTTAATTAGTCCCTATATTTGTGTAGAGATTATAAGAATTATACTACTAATTGATTAACTTTATTTTACTCTAAATTCAGTGTTAGGAAAATTGGTTGGGTAGGTGGAGGAATGTGAAGTTAAGTCGGATTAACTTGTCATTACTCCCTATTGATGTATTGCATATATAACTAATTGATTTGAATCCTTATTATGGTACCACTTGCATCTAATACTTTGTCAATTTTGATTTATAATATAACTAAATGCACGGTTCCTAGAGAGAGATATTGCACCGAATTTTCAACAAATTCAACATTTATTTATTGAACAATAGAATGGCATACTTAATTTGATTTCATTTTATTTAACCCTTTTTTTATAGTGATGCTCCCGTCTTTGTCGGGTAATTTCAATAAATTGTTTAATTAATTATAGAATGACTGCCAATCTCTGCAGTTGCTACCACGTAACATGCATGTTAAAAATTTGTACACGAAGTTATGTACTTAGCCATGTATGATAATAATAATACTATTATTATCATAATTTATATCCTTTTTTATTCTAGGTGGGTTAGATAGACCACGAGGAATTCAAAGATATTAGACAAAAATAATAAATTCATGGGCCGACTAATAAACATAAACTTCCTAGGCCGTTTGTCCATTATTATAGGTGGGTTAGATAGACCACAGGGAATTCATGTTATTGGAAAAAAATAATAAATTCATGGGCTGAATAATAAAAATAAATTTCCTAGCCTATTTGTCCATACTATATTTTTTCGTAAGTAATATTTAGTTATATTATAATCCAAAATTGTCAAAGTATTAGATGCAAGTGGTACCATGATAAAGATTCGAATCGATTAGATATATATGCATCACATCAATGAGGAGTAATGACAAATTAATTCGACCTAACTTAACATTCCTCCACCTACCCAACTAATTTTCCTAACACTGAATTTAGAGTAAAACAAAGTAAATCAATTAGTAGTATAATTCTTATAATCTCAACACAAATATAGGGAGTAATTAAATTGAATTTAGTGTCTCTGGTATTAAATGATCATTTGAAGGACATGAAAAATGAAGTTAGGTATATCAGTTATTTTTCACTTTTCACCTGTCCAAAAACCGCATGCGACACGCGGCTGAGCAGAGCCGCTTCCAGCTCTTTCCCCAGCGGCGCCGCCCCTAGCATAACCATCCTGATCGACCTTAGGTCGAAGTTATCCACCAGCGGAATTATTAGTAACATAGATGTTTCATATTTTTATTAGTGTGATGGTTGAATTTGTCGCATAATTATTTCACCTATGAAACATAAATCAATTATGTCTTCAACTAGTCTTTTCAAGTGATGTTTCAAAACTAATAAAGATGATTTTTATATTTCTACGGCCGAGGGCTATATTTTGTTTATTTATGTGGCTAGCCAGGGCCATATGGGCTATATGTATATATATATCTTTGGATTGGACCGGCCCGACCCGACCCAATATCTTGTTGGCCCATAATCTATATGATCAGATCAGTTAATTATATATGTAAAAGAAATTAATTAATTTTGTCACTTTATATATATACCTCTTTATGGCTTCATTCAGGTACGATTCTTCATTGTAGTTGAATGCATCATCAAACCCCAATATGTTCTTCAAAAGGTCAACCTTGAACAAAGTAATATATATAAATAAATTAACTCTAAAAAATATAAAGTAATTACAGCCCCAAAAAGAAAATAGCTGCTTTAGTATGAAGATAATTGCTGAGGTTATTTTTATTAATATTTTTTATTAAAGATAATGCTTATTGAATATTTTAAACCTTGAATTAGAGTTGACTTTTGACTGTATGGTTATTTATGTTAATTATTACTATTATGTTCCATATTCATTTAATCACCAACAAATTATGCAAATTCAAATTGAAAAAAGAAGTTGGTGAATGGATTTTTATAAATTAATTTAAAAGAGTAATTAAAAGACATTATGTTGTGATCCTGCGCTTCCAACGACATAACACCTAAATAGCTTAGCAAATTGGCCAACAAGCTAACCTACAACTCCTGATGCAGCCGATATAAAGACGAGTTCACCCTTTTTTGGAGAGCAAATCTCGTAAAATCCAACATATGCAGTGATACCGGCCATACCTTCACAAAATGATCGTCAAAAAATGCAGTGATAGATGCAGAAAATTTCATTTAAAGATTATTACTTAAGTCTAATACTTTTGTTAGCGATGCGTGTATGATGTGGTTATGTGTTATTATTGTTAACATTTTAAAACACGTATTTCACAATTGATTTATTCTGATTTTGCTTTCGATTAAGATTTTGAGTTTAAAATGGTTTGATATAATTCTATAACCATAATTCAACCAATGAATTATTTAACTATAAAATTTAACATTATTTTGGTTGAAGTCACATTTAATAGTTAAAATGCAAAATCAAATCGAATCAGTAATTTGGTTGCAAAATCAGAACAAATTAATAGTTTGATCGTTTACATGTGAATTTAATAGTTTGGTTGCAAAATAGAACAAAATAATAGTTTGATAATTTACATATGAATTGTAAAGTCTGTATGCAAAAACTATGTTTTGATGAAAATTTATAAATTTATAGGCAAATTATCCTACAATAATATGCACTGACACGATACATACGGCGGCTAATTTGACAAACAAATTTACCAAGAATTCCAGTGTAATAGGAGAGAGGCACATCCATAGAAGGGATTTTTAATAAATGTAATGTATTATAAATTCAACCCTACTTATATTTTTCTTTTGTTTCTTGAACTTTGTTTATAGTTTGCCGTTTTTATATATTAAATTAAGTGAAATATATGAATTAAAATCCCACTAGTCACGAATAAATATATTATTTTCATACGGTTAATTTTTACCGTGAATTATCTAAGTTTATACATTCAAAATATTATTCTCGATTCTCACATAAAATGTGATTTTCACATTAATCCATGAACACAGATAAAGTGATGTAATTATGTTATGACTACGAAAAAAAATACACTAGAACATTTAGTGTCTTAATACCTTCATAAATAACTTTATAGCGCCTAAATTAACACTTTATTAAGCCATAACGTGTAGTTTCTTCATAGCCTCCAATAAATATAGTATAAATTCTCAATTGATCCTTGATTAACACTCTCCTTTTCATTAGCCGTTGCATATCTGCTATTCTTTCTACATCTTTGGGTCGAAGACTTGAAGCACAACCAAACTAATCCGACCTAACTTCACATTCCTCCACCTACCCAACTAATTTTCCTAACACTAATTTTGTTAATAATTTATGTTAATAATCCCTCGACCCCAATCGCCGTTCATTCCTAGATCTGGTTATATGTCTTGGCCATATTAAAATACTAATTTTGTTAATAATTAATGGTTAATTAATCTCATTTTGACTTTATGAATGAGTTAAA
Source organism: Salvia splendens (assembly GCF_004379255.2). Classification (NCBI taxonomy): domain Eukaryota; kingdom Viridiplantae; phylum Streptophyta; class Magnoliopsida; order Lamiales; family Lamiaceae; genus Salvia; species Salvia splendens. The sequence goes on from NC_056046.1 coordinate 30,152,434, forward strand.
TATGGATTGACTTGATTAACATGTTAAATATGAATTGAACTATATAGGTTAGGACCAGAAGCGAGGACACTTAATTGATTATTATTGTATAGGACAAAATATGTTTTTTAATATACGAGCCTAATTTTGGACTTTAAAATACAAGTACTCTACTAATTATTAATGTATAAGATAAAATATGCTTTTTAATATACGAGCCTAATTTTAGACTTTAAAATAAAAGTACTCTACCTAATTGACAAAATCTATTAATATATAGGACAAAATATGTTTTTTTAATATACGAGCCTAATTTTGGACTTTAAACTACAAGTACTCTACTAATTATTAATGTATAGGATAAAAATGTTTTTTTAATATAAGAGCCTAATTTTAGACTTTAAAATAAAATTACTCTACCTAATTGACAAAATCTATTAATGTATAGGACAAAATATGTTTTTTTAATATACGAGCCTACTAATTATTAATGTATAGGATAAAAATGTTTTTTTAATATTGGAGCCTAATTTTAGACTTTAAAATACAAGTACTCTATCTAATTGACAAAATTTATTAATGTATAGGACAAAATATGTTTTTTTAATATACAAGCCTAATTTTAGACTTTAAAATACAAGTACTCTACCTAATTGACAAAATCTTTAAACACTGGATCAAAATATCTTTTTAAATAAATATGCGAGAAAAAATTTAAACTTTAGTCAACTAAATAAATAATAAGTCTAATATTGTGTCGCATTTTTACGAAAAATTGAAAGTATTGAAAACAACTTTACAAATGTTGTGCGTGAATTAGTCAAATGTAGTGAACTTAATACCTAATGACCTATAAATACAATAAATTTTGTCAGCCATAACCTAAAGTCATAAAATAAAATACAAACTGAGACTCGTTCAGTTTCCCTTATATGGCCTGGTGGGCCCACGTAATTGGATCTTTTTTCAAGTGTTCAGTGTTGGAGAATTGCGGCTGGTTAGGGGCTTTAGGTGTTAATATTTTTTTTAATTAAATGGTTGCTGAAGAAAATACCCCCGCCTATTATAGAGTAGAAGGAATTTTTTTTTTAGTCCACGAACTTTGTCAATGTATCATTTTAGATCCGTGAACTTTAAAAATATCATTTGAAGTCTGTCAACTATGAGTTAATATCAATCGAAATATTTTTTTACTATTTTCAAGTTTTTTTAATGAAAATACCCTCAATACCGGGTACATATTTTTAATAAACTTATCACATACCCATATTTTTTTATACATATTTTTACTACTCCCTCCGTCCCTGAAATTTTGTCACATTTCATTTTCTGCACTCATTTTGAACAAATGATACTTCCTCCTTCCGCAAAATGTTGTCCATGTTTGATTCGGCACGTGTTTTGAGAAATGTAAAGAAAAGTGAGTGAAATAAGTTAGTAGAATGTAGGTCCCATATTTATATATTGAATTTATAAAAGAATGTGAGTGTAATGAGTTAGTGGAATATGAGAACCATTTACCAAAAAAGTAAAATAATAGCAAAGTGGACAACATTTCACGGACGGACCAAAATGGAAAAACTGGAAAACGTTTCATGTACGGAGGGAGTAATAAATAATTAATGAATAAATAAGATAGAGAATAATGTAGATAAGACTCTCTTCTACGTTATTCTCTCTCTTACTTTATCATATGTCCACTTTAGCTATTTATTATCATTTACAAAAACCATATGAGTATGTGATAAGTTAATTAAAAATATGATTGAGGGTATTTTCATCCAAAAAACTTGAAAATAGTAAAAAAGTACTTCGATTGATATTAACTCACGATTGACGGACCTCAAGTTATATTTTTAAAGTTCACGGATCTAAAATAATATAAAAAAAAGAAGTCCCTCCATAGAAAATTAGAGCTCCCTATGATTCTCACCTAGCAGAGGCCCCGCTACTACACACAACCCAAAACTTCTACTCCATTAGCCAAGAGCTTTTCTAGGGATTTTCAGATATAAAACAATGAAGCTGAACACCAGAATTCCACCAGAATCAACGGCAAAATGGGTGAGGAAATTAGCAACAAGCAAGTGGTACTCAGCAACTATGTCAAAACATCTTTGAAAGAATCCGATATGTCGCTGAGAACTTCCAAAATTCAGCTCAAAATTCCCAGCGGTTGCGACGGCACCGTTTTGGTGAAGAATCTCTACTTATCCATCGATCCTTTTATTCTTGCCCTCATGAAGAATCAGGAGCTCGAATTACCTTCTTTCACGCTGGATTCTGTAAGTATAGTTTTTTTAAGTGAAATTTTTCTTGTTGAAATTAATTTTTCTTCTGGTTGGAATAGAATTTGTTATACATGTCTTGATTTAAATTGGGGCCCTTAATTTTTTATTTTATTAAAAAAATAGACTTATAATACAATATTGTGTAGATGATCTCATTGGAATATAACAGTAGTATTTTTTTCGTTTGATGAATAGTTTGAGATTTCGGGGAGAAAAATATAAACTGTATCTTTCTATTGATAAAATGTTTGTTATGTCTTTTTGATGTTTCTGCAGAGGTCTTGTTTGATGAATAGTTTGAGATTTTGGGGAAAGAAATAAAAAATGTTATCTTTCCATTGATGCAATGTTGGTTGCATCTTTTTTGTGTTTGTTGACCTTTTTCTGGTGACAGCCTATTTATGGATTTGGAGTGTCGAAAGTACTAGATTCGTCTCATCCAAATTTCAAGACGGGCGAGCTAGTTTGGGGGTTTACTGGCTGGGAGGAGTATAGCCTTATTAAAGATCCAGACCAATTGTTTAAGGTTCAAGATAAAGATTTGCCCCTCTCTTATTATATAGGGATTCTTGGTGAGTTTCTTGAGCCCCTTGTGATTATCGACTTCAAATTTCACGCTTGATTCCTGCTTCCTAGTGCTATTTGTCTGATCTAGAACTAGTTGTTTGTGATTCTGCAGAATTATGTATGCAGTTAAACTGTTAACGAAAACGAGTTGTTGATGAACTATATATGCTTGAATTAATAGATTGGGAAATGCTGGATTTGTAGCGTTTATCTTGATAGTTTCTGAAAAACAACAGTAGGAGATGTACTAACTTGAGACTGAAAATCAACGTGTTTCGCGTTATCATTTTAGGCATGCCTGGCATGACAGCTTATGTTGGTTTTTTCAAGTATTGCTCTCCCAAAAAGGGGGAAACTGTGTATGTCTCTGCTGCATCCGGAGCTGTTGGTCAGCTCGTTGGTCAGTTTGCAAAGATCGCAGGGTGTTACGTTGTTGGGAGTGCGGGGAGCAAAGAAAAGGTCAGAATCTAATGGCTTATCGAAAACTTATTAGATTGTTGGCTAGATTGGTTGTCGATTTATGTGATATTTTTCTTCTGTGGCAAGTTTATGTTTCACATTTGATGAACAAGTGGGGTTTTGCATTGATGAAGGTCGATCTCTTGAAGAACAAATTCGGGTTTGACGAAGCATTCAACTACAAAGAAGAGCAAGACTATAATGCAGCGTTGAAGAGGTTCTATCATTGCTATAAAAATGTGTATACTTATTTAACATTGAAGAATGGTTAGTAATTTAACACACAATACACATATTTATGTTCTTATATAACAAAAGAATCATTTTGTATTAAACACAAATTTCATAAAAACTAGCAAAAAACCACCAAGTATGGATCAGTTCACAATCATCCCACGACTGTGGATAGCAAATCCAAATATATAATTTTTTGGGTTAGTTTTTTGAAAGAATTTGACCAAATTTTATAGTTTTTCCGGCAATTTATCGTTATGTAGATAATACTCACAAATTTGTGTTGTTGTTAATTAGGTACTTCCCCGATGGCATCGACATCTACTTTGACAACGTAGGAGGGAAGATGCTCGAAGCGGTGCTAAACAACATGAGACTCAACGGCCGTGTTGCGCTTTGTGGGATGATCTCCCAATACAACAGCCTTGAGCAGCCCGAAGGCATCCACAACTTGATTAACGCATTAGTAAAACGGGTCCGTATGGAAGGATTTTTCACTAGCGACCACTACCATCTCTACCCCAAGTTCCTGGAGATGGTTGTGCCTCTAATCAAGGAAGAGAAGATCACATACGTCGAAGACATAGCCGAAGGCATTGAAAGCGCGCCTGGGGCTCTCTTTGGCTTATACTCCGGTCGCAACGTAGGGAAGCTGTTGGTGGTGGTTGCTCGTGAGTAATTCTGTTTTTACCATCGGAAACAAGGAAGGACTTAAATAAGGTTATAATCATGAATTATAAATATATGATCATGAATTTGATGTATTGTTATTAATTTAAACAGGTAGCACCTCCAATCCTCCATTTCTTATTTATCTCTTCCCTTCACTATTCATGGCTCTCATTATTTCATTTTCTATTTTATATATTTATTATAAAACTTAGTCAAAATACGAGATTTCTGAATTTTAACTTCCATAGACGTCTCTGGTAGGGATGTCAATCGGGTCGGCCCAGCGGGTTTCAGGCCAACCTTGCCCGAGTTATGGGTCACTCAGGTGCGGGCTAATCAAGTAGTGGTTTTTTTCAGGTTATAGAAGTTAAACACTAACCCTAAAAACTCAGGTTTTGGGATAGCCCAACGGGTTAATCGGTTTGCTATCGATAAATTTAACATGTGATCAATCAAATAATGTTGAAAATTAGTTTTATTTATAAAATGTAAAACATTTAATAATATTGAATTTGAGATATATGCTTAAATTCAAACATAAACACGATTAAATACTACTGAGATTTATGCAAAATAAAACATAAACATCAAGAAATTTCAAAGCATATTTTAGAATTTTAAATGTTTTTCTTAGTGAATTTGAAGTTTCCAATTTATTTTATCTATTATTATATTAATAAAATTTAGTATATAATTTATATATTTAATATAAAATTGAAAGTTATTTTTTTTAGTTATCTATATTAAAAAATAATCAATGAAGTGTTGAATTAGGAGTCAAACAAATCGGGCCAACCCTAATTTTACCCCCGGTGAAGCGAAGTTATATTGACTCTTTTGCCCCCCGGTGAGGTCCGTGTTTTCCCTTTTCCTTCACCAAAAAGGCACCGTTGGGAATATTCCGTTTGATTTATGAGGTTTTCAGAATCAAATTTGATTCCTTTATCAAACCCTTCACGTAGTCTTTCGATACAATCTGCGTGTTTCCCTCCATTTTTCATTATGTGTTTTGTTTTGTTTATATTCTAAATTGAAGTGATCTTGTCATATAATATCATGAAACTTTCCAAGTATTAGTTTTTCCCAAGAACATTGAAAATAGTCTAAAGTATCACAAACTTTACATTTTATTGTTATTTCACAACTCAGCACAAATATGATATTTTTAGAAAAAATCTTATTATACGTGGGCAACCGTGAAGTGTTTATAATATTTTAGATTTACGTTGAAAAGCTACGTTGAAAAACACAATGATTTAGTAAGTGCCAAGTAAGATAAAAAATGCTCGGAAGTTGGTTGGATATGGTGATTGACCTGCTATGGGAAATAGTAGTACTAACAAACAAATTAAGTGTAAAGTTTGTTATATTTTAGACCATTTTTTAAGTTATTGGGAAATACTAAATCTTGGCCTAATTTCGATGATTTTAGAGACCGATATCCCTTTATAAAACAATATGTGTTGGAAAAATATTGCTTCATGTTATGTGTTGAAAATTTGGAAGTGCAATAAATTGAAAGGAATAATTTTCTTTAACCAAGCGTGAAATACGTTTATTTTTAGATGTGTGGGGATGGTCCGAGGAGTACTATAAAATTGACCATGCTTGTGAAAAATAAATGTTGGATTTATAGCAGCAGACCTTGAATAACAAAATGACTGCGTAGGAGTAATACTATTATAATACTAGTACAATAAATATCAATAATTGATCAACCATTGGCGGCGGATTCAAAATATAATTTGGATAGGAAATTTGTGTTCTCAACTTATCTTAGAGTACTTTAATGAGAGATAAAATTTTAATTCATAATCATAATGTTAGTTTAAAAATACATAATACATCATTAAGGGACGTCGTTGAAGTCTTTTTGACACATGTTCCTCGATAAGAATGCAGCATATAACGTTTAGAAGACTGCGATATTTTAGTTTAATTTAAGCCCATATAATGGTGGTTGAAAGATGATAAAACTATACTATTATACAAAATTTCAACATGGAAATATTAATATTAAAATATTATAATTCAAGAATAATAAATTATTGTGTATCTAACAACATCTCCTGCTGTGACTGAATGCAAAGCATGAGATCGAAATTTAAACTATTCAGTGGCATTACTTTCACTCAAATTCAAAAGTTCTATCCCTTTGACTAGTGTATTCAAGCGTCAATTTCTCTTGAATAGGTCATCGAGAATTTTTTTTAATGAATTAAACAATTTTAAGCAAAGAAAATTTCATTGTTGCCTTCGATTTATTCTTCAAAGAAGAAAAAAGAAGTTTCATCTCTTAGTTTCTAGTTTCTAACATGTATAAAAATGGTAATTCTTTATTGAAGCTAACACAAATTATTTTAGATATAAATTAATACACAAATCAATCCTCACCGTCCATTAAATCAAGATCGATAGGACCAAATTGATCAATCACGAGCCACAAGAACAACTTGCTTTCCCACTTTGCGACCAGAAAAGTGTCCAACCAAAGCAACTGGCGCGGCCTCAATTCCTTCAACAATGAAGTAGTCGAAGACGACGAATCCTTGCATTCGGATTTTCTTTACAATCACATACATCAAGTTGTGTGTCGCGTCTGGCTCATCCTAGTCATACTGCGAGATCATCCCGCATGCGGTGATGCGACCGTGGGGTCTTGTCACGCCCGCATTTTCTAAGGATAGAAAACACGGTTGATCGCGACTAGGGGAGGATTAAAGAAGCGGGGAAGAAAGGGGAAAAACAACACAACTCGACCATAGCTCGAAACAAATGAGAATAGCTCGAATAAAATCAGAGTATCTCAACAATCAACAACTCAAAAATGAACACTATCTCAACGATACAAGAACTCAAAAGAAAGACAACTACTTAGCGGAAGCATTTGAGAGAAGGAATATGCCACGTGTGAAGACATGACACATTCTACACACTTAAATTTCTTCAACGGTCTTGCTCAACACCCACCGCACCAGTCACGCTCAACCTGCAATTTTTAAAAAGAAAAGCAGGGCTGAGTACTTGATGCACTCAGTGGACTCATGCCGAAAACATTTTATAAAAAGTATTTATCATGCCACCATTGAGTGACCTTGGGGTTTTAACTTTAGAAATCGCCCAAGACACTAAAATCTTTTCCATTGTAAAATTCGGTTGATCAACCATTTTCCCATAGCTATCTCCCATATCTGATCCATTGATGACAAGGAATGTGGCCACATTCCAAGTCACTAGACCGGCCGACCCAAAAGACGGCTCACGATCTCCATAGGTGTACACTAGCCTGAATAGGGACTCACTCCCTAGACAGACCCGAATTCGATTATCCATTGATGGCAAAAGCCACATCAGATAGGTTCCATAGAATAAAACAAAACACGGCATGACAAATATTCATATTATTTTCACATAAAAATACACTTAGGGCATTGCCCTTATTTAAAAAGAAAGCCCACCTCATGTTCTTAATCCGAAATTATTTCCTTTCCCTTGATACCACGTCTCGCTTGCAAGGAATCACCTTTAGCATTTAAATAACACATAAATCAACAAAACCAATCAAGCCAAAAATAAGATGCATGCATCCTAAGACTTCGATCATTTTCTCGATCACGATTACAAATTCCTCCCAATTATAAGCTTAGGAAATTCGATTAATTTCGGCCGCTCCTGCTCCAACAAAAGCAAAGAGATAACTCGACCCACAAGGATTTAATTAACTTCATTCCAACATCAAGTAATTATTTTAAAATAGTCCAACTTAAATAAAATTGACCCAAAAATAGTTACTAAATTAGTCCAACAATATAAACACTCCTAACCATATTAAAATCAAGATACTGACCGAATATACCAGTAGAATAAACGTACAGCCTCACTTCCATTCTTAATCAAATACCCAAATTTTCTTTTAAAGAAATAAGATACATATATAAAATACTCCCATTCCAAAATTTTACGTGTACTGTATCCACCCTTCCACCACATTTCACATTAACCCAAAGACCAAATATTAAAGTAATAAAAATAATAAAACAAGGAAACAACTATTCTCTTTCTCCATCTACACGTACCGTACTCTCCCTACTTCTCAAATTCTTTCTTTTTACTCTCTGTCTCCCTCTAAATAACACTCTCTCTCTCTCCTCTTCTACAATTCACCATTACAAAAACGATCCCAACTCATCCCTCTCGTCCCCCTCCGTCGCCGCCGTCGATACTGTGCTGCCGCTGTCTCTGTCTCAGCACCATCGTCGCCATCACACTGCAATCCAGTCGCTACCCAGCTCCTCCGTCGGCAGTGCCGTTTCTCACAACCGGTAAGCTCTCGCTATCCCCTTTCCCCAAATCTACTTTTATTAAGTTTTTAATTGTCTGACTTCAAATATTAATGTGTAGAAAAGGATTTCCAAGATCTAGAGATTAAAGAAACGAGAGGATAGTTTCTAATGGCCTTAAAGATCGAGACTTTATCAAGCACAAAACTTTATTAAGCACAAATCATTCACAAATTTTAAAAAAAACCGTTCGTGAACTACTATGAATGTTTGAATGTTAGTCTGCAGGGGATTTCCAAAATTAAGGAGTATACCTTTGTAATGAAGAGAACAATTTGAGATTGCGAAGGATGGTTATTTCACAGGCTGCTCGATTTTTCCTCTCAATTTTGTTGGAAGGGAAGAAAACTGCACTGGAATGGCGTTGAAAATTGGCTAAGATTGTGGGATGAGATATATATAAGTTCGGTGGAGATTTGATTTGTTGGAGAGATTTTAGGGGTGAGAGGGAAACGGTTTTAATCGTGGTTGAGGGGAAGGAGAATTCGAATTCTTTTATTTTTTTATATGTATTTTTGATAAATTTGAATTTGTTTGATATTTATTTGCTTATCACGGAGGAGGAAAATCCCTACAGAATCTTTATTTAAAAAATTGGATTAAGGCAGATCTTGGTGACTAAGTCAACTAGGAAAATATTTAATTTGATTTGATTTAATTTGATTTTTTTTTTCTCTCTTTTTTTTTCGGGGTGTTACAGGTCTAATGTTCGGGAGCACCGAATCGAGCATTTTGCCTCCTACATTTTCGAAATATATGTCGATCCATTCGGGGAAGTACCTAAATAGTTGTGATTAATTTCATACACTTATTAGAGATAACAAAGTACGGGTCGGGGTTGTGCTCATTAGACCGAATGGGAAATTTTGATCATAAATATATGTTTTTTGTTTATTTATGTGACTAGCCAGGGCCATATGGGCTACATGTATATATATCTTTGGATTGGACCGGCCCGACCCGACCCAATATCTTGTTGGCCCATAATCTATATGGTTAGATCAGTTAATTATATATGTAAAAGAAATTAATTAATTTTGTCACTTTATATATATACCTCTTTATGGCTTCATTCAGGTACGATCCTTCATTGTAGTTGAATGCATCATCAAACCCCAATATGTTCTACAAAAGGTCAACCTTGAACAAAGTAATATATATAAATAAATTAACTCTAAAAAATATAAAGCAATTACAGCCCCAAAAAGAAAATTGCTGCTTCAGTATTAAGATAATTGCTGAGGTTATTTTTATTAATATTTTTTATTAAAGATAATGCTTATTGAATATTTTAAAACTTGAATTAGAGTTGACTTTTGACTGTATGGTTATTTATGTTAATTATTACTATTATGTTCCATATTCATTTAATCACCAACAAATTATGCAAATTCAAATTGAAAAAAGAAGTTGGTGAATGGATTTTTATAAATTAATTTAAAAGAGTAATTAAAAGACATTATGTTGTGATCCTGCGCTTCCAACGACATAACACCTAAATAGCTTAGCAAATTGGCCAACAAGCTAACCTACAACTCCTGATGCAGCCGATATAAAGACGAGTTCACCCTTTTTTGGAGAGCAAATCTCGTAAAATCCAACATATGCAGTGATACCGGCCATACCTTCACAAAATTATCGTCAAAAAATGCAGTGATAGACGTAGAAAATTTCATTTAAAGATTATTACTTAAGTCTAATACTTTTGTTAGCGATGCGTGTATGATGTGGTTATGTGTTATTATTGTTAACATTTTAAAACAAGTATTTCACAATTGATTTATTCTGATTTTGCTTCCGATTAAGATTTAGAGTTTAAAATGGTTTGATATAATTCTATAACCATAATTCAACCAATGAATTATTTAACTATAAAATTTAACATTATTTTGGTTGATGTCACATTTAATAGTTAAAATGCAAAATCAAATCGAATCAGTAGTTTGGTTGCAAAATCAGAACAAATTAATAGTACATGTGAATTTAATAGTTTGGTTGCAAAATAGAACAAATTAATAGTTTGATAATTTACATATGAATTGTAAAGTTTGTATGAAAAACTATATTTTGATGAAAATTTATAAATTTATAGGCAAATTATCCTACAATAATATGCACTGATACGATACATACGGCGGCTAATTTGAGAAACAAATTTACCAAGAATTCCAGTGTAATAGGAGAGAGGCACATCCATTGTCACGACTGCATTTTCTAAGGATAGAAAATACGGTTGATCGCGACTAGGGGAGGATGAAAGAAGCGGGAAAGAAAGGGGAAACTGTGGCACAACTGAAGCTTGAACCGAAATAACTCACATAGTATATATCAGAGTGCACGATACAAAGAGTGCAAACTCGACTTTTGCACTGCAGTGGAAGAGTCAAGAGCAGATAACGTCGTGCATGGAGACACGTCGCATCCGAGTACTATTCTATCAAAGGATCTTCATCGTCTATGCTCAACATCGCCCGCCGTCATCACTGCTCAACCTGCACATTTTTAAAACATATGCAGGGCTGAGTACTTGGTGTACTCAGTGGACACATGCCGAAATATATTTTCATAACAACTGATTTTGTCAAGCCACTCTTTGAGTGAACTCGGGGTTTTAGGAAAAGTCCGAGAACACTAAACATTTTTTTTTTCCTTTTTCAAAAGTGATTTTTCGATCTATTTTCCTGGAACATATGCCGTATCTGACAAAACCGATTTCACTATCTCTTGTTCATTCATCAATCCATTCATCATTCATCGTTCCTTTCATCATTCATCATATCTTAACAATCAAGTGCCGGGGAAGTGGTTACCTCCCACGGTCACCCATCAATCAATTCCATTCAAGTGCCGGGGAAGTGGTTACCTCCCATGGTCACCCATCAATCCATTCCATTCAAGTGCCGGGGAAGTGGTTACCTCCCACGGTCACCCATCAATCCATTCCATTCAAGTGCCGGGGAAGTGGTTACCTCCCACGGTCACCCATCAATCCATTCCATTCAAGTGCCGGGGAAGTGGTTACCTCCCACGGTCACCCATCAATCCATTCCATTCAAGTGCGGGGGAAGTGGTTACCTCCCACGGTCACCCATCAATCCATTCCATTTAAGTGCCGAGGAAGTGGTTACCTCCCACAGTCTCCCATCAATCCATTCCATTCATCGTTGCAGTCAGTAGGCATAGTTCCAAAACAAAATATAGCTTGACATAACCTTTTCAACTTTATTTTTTTTTCATAACACATTTTTGAAATGTAAATCATTTTTCTGTCATCAAAAGCCGAACACATAACTTTCAAACTCAACAAAAGCTACACTTCATAAGCACTCGTAAAGCAACACCTAACGACACACCAAACAAATAACACTTATCATAATACTTCACATTAAATAGCAAGCTCGCACTTAACATCATATCTTAATTAGAAAGCACATATAAATACTTTTCATAAAAACTGTAAACATACTTTAAAGAGAAAGTCTTAAAAATACTCAGTTCGAAAGCCCACCTCGTTTGCTTAAACAATTCAATATCCACTTAAGGAAAACCCTCGTTCCTTGTGCTCACGTACACACAATAACCCTTGCCAAACCACAATACAAATCAGCCTTCCATCAATTCACATTATCATACATGTCCTATTGTTCCTTTTATCATTCTCTTAAATTACCCATCCCAACATTCATCAACATAAGGAAAACATGCCATAATATTTCTCAACGTGCCACATATAATCACGTCATAGGATATATTCCTGAAAAATACATGCATCATATAATTCACTCAACTTGGCAACAAGTGATATTTCCACATAACCACGAATCTGGCAGAACTGCGCAGTTGGTTTGTAAAATCTCCAAATAGCCATCCGACTTCATATGAAGCTAAAATTTGGTCACAACACAGTAGATACATTCAAGTTCATCCAGTTAAAATTTCACACCGAAATCATATCATTTGTTCAGTCAAAACAACAATGCAACCCTCTGGTCGGAACATAAAAATTCTGGCAGTACTGCGCGGTTCGATTGAAAAATTTACCAAAACTTCATCCAATGTTCAATGAGGCCAAAATTTTCACAAAAATTTTTGAAAAATTCACGTCAAGATTACATACACTCAAAAATTCACGTCAAGATAAGGCCATTTGGTCAGTCAAATAGAAAACGAAACTTTCTGGGCGAGAATACAAGTTTCTGGCAGAATTACGCAGTCAACTTCAAAAATTTGTTAAAAATTCATCTTTGGTCAAAAAGGTCTGAAATTCACACAAAACACAGATAACACCTTCAAGTTTACTCAGTTAAAATTTCGTGTCAAAATTCGATCTTTTAATTGGTGAAACACACATCGGAATCCACTGTCCGAACACCACAGTTTTCAGGCTTCAAAATTTCGAGATCAGGGTTTCTTCCTCATTAATCCAAACGCAAATTTTCATGCTTCCAACACACAATCATGCTTCAAAAGGTTCTCACAATCATGTTCTCATATATTCACACATCATTCACCAATGATTCATTCAAACTTCACACATATTCATTCAAAATCGCATATTCACAATTGTTCTCATACAAACACAAATTTCCACCGATTAATTATGCGATCTAAGATTCCTACACTCACTATATGCATGAAGGAATCAAGAACAAGGTTTCAATGGAGAAGATGAGGAAAAGATTCAATTATACCTTCTTGAATCGAAAACCAAGCGGTAGAAGCAAAGATTGATGCGATTCATCGGGAACTCTTGAAAATCAAACTCCAATGGATGCAAGAACAAGGATTGGAAGAAATTTTGGAGAGGATGAAGAGGGGGCGAAAATCTTGATGGTAGCTCTTTGTTGGTGAAGTAAAAGAATTTGGAGTGGATGGAAGTTATATATATAGAGACAAAAGAGAAACAAAAGCATGGAATGAAAATTACATTTTTCACAAAAGACAAAAACTCCCATCTTGTCATTTCGAAACGACGACTAATAAATGCGGCCATCGTTTGGAAAACGTGAAATTTCGTTTGGAGTTGAACCGTGTTCGTAGAACGCGAACCGTCGTTTGGAAAATGTGAAATTTCGTTTGGAGTTGAACCGTCGTTCGTAAAAGGCGAACTGTCGTTTGGAAAACGTGCTTGATGTGATGCGGTTCTTGTCAAACTTTTCGTCATAATTTGATGTCGAAAGTGGATTTGACACGTGGTCTATCCTTTCGTGTAGGTATCGGGAGTAAAAAAAAATGTGGTGATCGAGCAAGACCCGGAGGACGGAAGACGGCTGTCCCGGGGCTGCCCGGCACTCGGCACGGCTGCCCGGCGCGAGTCCGTCCCGGTACGACTCTTGTGATGTCCGAAATCGTGTTCTTATTTTATTCTAGCATCGAACTCGTTGTAAAAACGCTTTTGGACTTTTATTTGTAGAAAGAACCTCTCAACTAGCTATTAGTTCTTCAATGCTAAAAGAACTTCATTCAGCTGCCGACATGATACTTACTTTAAACATATCACTCAATCACAACGCGAGGTAAAAGAGATTAGATACGAATAACAACACTAAAGAGTCAATTTTCCACAAGTTACAAAAAAAAAAGTGGGTGTTACATCCATAGAAGGGATTTATAATAAATGTGATGTATATTAAATTCAACCCTACTTATATTTTTCTTTTGTTTCTTGAACTTTGTTTATAGTTTGGCGTTTTTATATATTAAATTAAGTGAAAGATATGCATTAAAACCCCACTAGTCACGAATAAATATATTATTTTCATACGGTTAATTTTTACCGTGAATTATCCAAGTTTATACATTCAAAATATTATTCTCGATTCTCACGTAAAATGTGGTTTTCACATTAATCCATGAACACAGATAAAGTGATGTAATTATGTTATGACTATGAAAAAAAATACACTAGAACATTTAGTGTCTTAATACCTTCATAAATAACTTTATAGCGCCTAAATCAACACTTTATTAAGCCATAACGTGTAGTTTCTTCATAGCCTCCAATAAATATAGTATAAATTCTCAATTGATCCTTGATTAACACTCTCCTTTTCATTAGCCGTTGCATATCTGCTATTCTTTCAACATCGTTGGGTCGAAGACTTGAAGCACAACGACAGAAGCTTGATTCTGGCCGTATTCATGGGCCGGCGGTGGGGTCGGTCGGCCCCCCTCGACCCCAATCGCCTTTCATTCCTAGATCTGGTTATATGTCTTGGCCATATTAAAACACTAATTTTGTTAATAATTAATGGTTAATTAATCTCATTTTGACTTGATGAATGAGTTAAATATGGATTGACTTGATTAACATGTTAAATATGAATTGAAATATATAGGTTAGGACCAGAAGCGAAGACACTTAATTGATTATTATTCTATAGGACAAAATATGTTTTTTTTAATATACGAGCCTAATTTTGGACTTGAAAATACAAGTACTCTACTAATTATTAATGTATAGGATAAAATATGTTTTTAATATACGAGCATAATTTTAGACTTTAAAATAAAAGTACTCTACCTAATTGACAAAATCTATTAATGTAGAGGACAAAATATGTTTTTTTAATATACGAGCCTAATTTTGGACTTTAAAATACAAGTACTCTACTAATTATTAATGTATAGGATAAAAATGTTTTTTTAATATAGGAGCCTAATTTTAGACTTTAAAATACAAGTACTCTAATGATACTTCATCCGTCCGCAAAATGTTTTCCATGTTTGACTCGGCACTTGTTTTGAGAAATGTAAAGAAAAGTGAGTGAAAGAAGTTAGTGGCATGTAGGTCCCATATTTATATATTGAATTTATAATAGAATGTGAGTGTAATGAGTTAGTGGAATATGAGAACCATTTACCAAAAAAGTAAAATAATAGCAAAGTGGACAACATCACGGACGGGCCAAAATGGAAAAACTGGAAAACATTTCACAGACGGAGGGAGTAATAAATAATTAATGAAGAAAGGGTAAAGTAAGATAGAGAATAATGTAGATAAGACTCTCTTCTACGTTATTCTCTCTCTTACTTTATCATATGTCCACTTTAGCTATTTATCATCATTTACAAAAACCATATGAGTATGTGATAGGTTAATTAAAAATATGATTGAGGGTATTTTCATCCAAAAAACTTGAAAATAGTAAAAAAGTGATATTAACTCACAGTTGACAGACCTCATATTATATTTTTAAAGTTCACGGATCTAAAATAATATAAAAAAAAGATGTCCCTACATAGAATATTAGAGCTCCCTATGATTCTCACCTAGCAGAGGCGCCGCTACTACACACAACCCAAAACTTCTACTCCATTAGCCAAGAGCTTTTCTAGGGATTTTCAGATATAAAACAATGAAGCTGAACACCAGAATTCCACCAGAATTAACGGTAAAATGGATGAGGAAATTAGCAACAAGCAAGTGATACTCAGCAACTATGTCAAAACATTTGTGAAAGAATCCGATATGTCGCTGAGAACTTCCAAAATTCAGATCAAAATTCCCAGCGGTTGCGATGGCACTGTTTTGGTGAAGAATCTCTACTTATCCATCGATCCTTTTATTCTTCACTTTGAAGCAGGGAAATATGACAGTGTCGGAATATGACCGCGCACTTTGCGAGATGACTCGTTATGCACCTGAGTTGGTGGACACGGATGAGAAGATGGCCGCGAAGTTTGCTCTGGCCTTAGGACTGAGATAAGAGTGGTCGTGGCTAGCTGACAAGGAGTTCCTTACGCCGAGCTTTTGAGTTGCGCCTTGGACGTAGAAGAGGCACTTCCTAAGAATGAGAGAGTGACAAATCCTACACCACCCACACAACAACAAAATTATCGGGACAAGAGGAAGTGGGAAGGAAACCGAGCCCAGTATGACAACAATAGACACCATCCTACTTTCCGCCAGCCTCAGAATTTTGGCCGACAGGTTGTGCCACAACAAAGAGGAAATCAGCCAAGGACACCTTACTGCAATCGGTGCTCCAAGTTCCACGTTGGGGAGTGTAGAGTCGGAGGTACCTGATGCTTTGCTTGTGGTGGGAATGACCACATGTCCCGAGAGTGCCCGAACAACAACAAGGGTGGAACGAGGAACGGGCAGGGACAGAGACCACCGCAGCAACCACAACCGATCCGGCAAGTCGCCCCACAACCAGCAAGGGCGTATACACTGAAAGGGAATCCAATGCAGGAGCAACAGGCCAATAAGGACAAAGATAACTTGGCAGATATGGGAAAGATCCAACAACTCCCTATTATTGTGTTGTTTGATACGGGTGCTTCGCACTCTTTTATATCAATGTCATGTGTGAATGCCCTAGAACTTCCTACTGTTAAGCTTGAACCGATTTTGAACGTGTCTTCACCTGTTGGAGGTCTGATTGACATTGCACGAACTTGCTCGAACGTAGAGTTTGTGTTAGGAGAATTAGGAGTAGTAGCTCGACTTTTGCAGGTTATTCCTTTAGAGAACGTAGACATAATTTTGGGAATGGATTGGCTGACCGAGAACCACGTAACGATTCACTGTAAGGAGAGGCAGATTTCTTTTCGAGTTCCTGGCGACGAGCCGACCATCTTGCATGGGATTTCCTTGAACCGGCGAACCTCCATATTCTCTGCTTTACAAGCAACCACGATGATAAGAAAAGGGCGTTCGGCGTATCTTGTATACTTAAACGGAGAAGAAAAGAAGGAATTGAAAGTGGAAGACGAGGCAGTAGTGCGAGACTTTCCCGATGTGTTCCCTGAAAACTTACTTGGACCGCCGCCAGACAGACAAGTGGAGTTTACGATTGACTTGGAACCCGGATCTGCGCCAGTATCGAAGGCACCATACCGAATGGCCCCTAAAGAGTTGGCTGAATTGAAGATTCAGTTGCAAGAACTGCTAGACTTGGTATTTATTCGGCCTAGTGTATCACCGTGGGGAGCGCTTGTTCTGTTCGTAAAGAAGAAGGATGGAACGATGATGATGTGCATTGAATATCGCGAACTCAACAAGTTGACATTGAAGAATAAGTACCTACTGCCAAGAATCGACGACTTATTTGACCAACTTCGAGGAGCGGGCGTATTTTCAAAAATGGGTTTGAGGTCGGGGTATCATCAACTAAAGGTCCGATGAGAGGATGTGACTAAGACTGTTTTCGCACTCGTTATGGCCATTATGAGTTCGTCGTGATGCCATTTGGACTTACTAACGCCCCGACAGTCTTTATGGACTTGATGAACCGAGTTTTCCACGAGTATCTCGACAAGTTTGTTTTAGTCTTCATTGATGATGTGTTGGTATACTCGAAGAACGAGGAAGAGCATGGATGGCACCTGCAAACCTTGTGGAGACGTTACGAAAAGAGAAGCTTTATGCCAAGTTCAGTAAGTGTGAGTTTTGGTTGACTCGAGTGAACTTTCTTGGCCACATCGTGACGGCTAATGGGATTCAAGTAGACCCCGCAAAGGTCGAGGCTGTACAGAATTTGAAGTCGCCGAAAACGCCGAGTGAAATCCGTAGTTTCTTGGGATTGGCGGGATACTACCGACGTTTCATAGAGCGATTCTCTAAGATTGCGAGACCGATGACACAACTGTTAAAGAAAGGAATCAAGGTGGTATGGATGCCGGAATGCGAGGTGAGTTTCCTAGCGGTACCAGAACCCAACAAGGACTTCGCCGTCTATACTGACGCGTCGAAAGTAGGACTAGGATGCGTGTTGATGCAGGATGGGAAAGTGATAGCATATGCTTCCCGATAGTTGAGACCGAACGAACTGAAATTTCCGACTCATGATCTGGAGTTAGCAGCTGTAGTGCACGCGCTAAAGATTTGGAGACACCATCTCTATGGAGTGAGATGTGAGATTTATACGGATCATAAGAGTCTCAAGTACTTCTTTGAGCAGAAGGAGCTAAACATGCGACAGCGACGTTGGTTAGAGATTGTAAAAGACTATGATTGTGGTATTCACTATCATCCGGGCAAAGCGAACGTAGTGGCAGATGCTTTGAGTAGGAAGAACCAGCCTCAATTGGCTTTGTTACTAACTCAAGAAGAAACGTTGATACGTGAGTTCGAGAGGATGCACTTGGAAGTAGTAAAAGCTCTCGTGACAGTAGGAGGAAGAATAGCGACGCTAGTGATCGAGTCAGACTTACGAACCAAGATCATAGAAGCGCAGCGACATGATGAGAAATTGGAAGAGACACGTGTGAAAGTGAGAACCGAGAAACATGACCATTTTCGTGAAGAGGCGGACAATGCTTTGACGTTCGATGGACGTTTGTGTGTGCCGAACGACGAGGCACTAAAGGACGAGATTTGAGTGAAGCACACGACACACCTTATACAGCTCACCCTGGAAGCACAAAGATGTATCAAGACTTGAAGCAACGTTTTTGGTGGAACGGAATGAAAGGAGACGTAGCATCGTTTGTGGAGCGATGCCTAGCTTGTCAACAAGTGAAAGCCTTACACCAAAGGCCGTATGGGAAACTACAACCGCTCGAGATTCCCGAATGGAAGTGGGAACACATAGCCATGGACTTCGTGACGGGTTTGCCAAAGTCACAAAAGGGCAACACTGCGATATTTGGGTGATCATCGACCGACTTACTAAAAGCGCGCACTTCTTACCGATTAGGATTACCTATGGATCGGACAAGTTAGCTAAGATCTACGTGAGCGAGATTGTACGTCTGCATGGAGTGCCAAAGACCATTGTATCTGATCGCGATACGAAGTTCACGTCGAAATTTTGGATGAGTTTGCAACGGGAACTAGGCACGAAGTTAAACTTTAGCACGGCTTATCACCGGCAATCCGACGGACAATCGGAGAGGACGACCGACGATCCAAACGCTTGAGGACATGCTGCGAGCCGTTGTCCTAGATCGAGGAGAAAGTTGGGAAACTGTTCTACTGTTGGTCGAATTCGCCTACAACAAGAGCTATCAAGCGACGATCGATATGGCGCCGTATGAAGCCTTGTATGGCAGGAAGTGTTGATCCCCGCTCTAATGGGATGAAGTTGGCGAGAGGAAGATGTTAAGACCCGACGCCATCAAAAAAATGACTGAAATCATGCATCAAATCTGTGCGAGAATCAAGGAAGCGCAAGATAGGCAGAAGTCGTATGCTGACGTGCGTCGAACAGAAATCAAATTCAATGTTGGTGACAAAGTATTTTTGAAAGTATCCCCGACGAGAGGAGTTGTGAGATTTGGAGTGAAGAGCAAGTTGAAACCGCGTTTTATAGGGCCGTACGAGATTATCGATGAAGTAGGTCCCCTAGCATACCGTTTAGCGTTACCTCCCAGTTTTGGGAATGTGCACAATGTGTTCCATGTGTCGCAGCTACGCAAGTACGTATTCGACCCCAAGCACGTGATTCATCAAGAGGAAGTGATCCTGACCCCCGACATGAGCTACGAAGAGAGACCCGAAGCAATCCTAGATCGAAAGGTACAAGAGTTGCGAAACTAGTCGATAGCATCCGTGAAAGTGTTGTGGAAACACCATGGCTCCGAGGAAGCCACGTGGGAACTAGAAGATAGAATGAAAGAAAAGTACCCCGAGTTGTTTATGTGAGACGATCAAATTTCGGGACGAAATTTCTGTTAAGAGGGGTAGGATGTAGCATCCCAAAAATTTTGTGACTTTTATTTTTTTTAATGCGGATGTCAAGTGAAAACTTCTTTTATGAAATTTATTGGTTTCTATGTGATTGAGTTGATTATGTGAAATAATTGCCACGAGTGATGTGGAATGAAGTGTTGTATATTTTTATATTTTTCAATGTGGGGAATTAATTAAGTGAGATCATGCATTTTTATTCTAGCCAATTTAATGGGATATTTTCGGCCCCTTCAATTATTGGAATTAATATTCTCTTCTTGGATTTAGTTAATTGTTTTGGGATATTTATCCAAATTAAATCCAAACCAAATTATCCCTAAATTGTGTTACATGAAATTCGAACCCTAGCCTACTTCTTTCGGGAGTTTTCGAAAAATCCCCTATTCAATAGGAGGATGAATTATTTCTTTTGATTTAATTGGTGTCTTATTGATTCCCTTCTTTTATTTTAAATCCAATTAAATCATAACAAATTTTATTTCCACACCCTAATTAAATTGATATTTGAAATATTTCATTGTGGCAATTAAAGCCAAATTTTCGCCCCTTCCCTATTTGTGGAGAAATTATATTTGTTTCCTATTGTTGTGGAATCCTTTTATTTTTTTTATTCAAATAAATGCCAAATTAATACCTATGCCTAATAAATTGGGGATGTGAATATTTTCCTTCTATTTTGTCTCCATCCCACATGCCCCATATGCTTCTATTTTCCTTGTGGAAATTTATTTATTTGTTACCTATTTTATGAGAGTCTTTTCCTATAAAAAAAATTACCAAATTTAAATCCTATTCACATTTTATTGAGGATTTAAATATTATTCCTTCCATGCCTTCAAAATACACGCCCCCTCCCTTATTTTTCCTACTTGGAGATTTAAATTATTTTGTTCCCTTAATTGTGAAATACCCACTATTTTATTTCCTAAGTTGTGAATATATTTCTCTCCAAGTAAGTATTGCTATTTTTCCTTGATAATTAAATCAGCAAATTTCGAAATCCTCCCACATTCACACGCCTATTTTTATTTCCTCCATATTGTGGGATTTTATTTTATTCCTTCCACAATTTAATTATTTTAATTGGGTGTGAATTAAACCTAGTACATAAAATAGACTAAACCCTAACCCTAGCCACTATTTTCACACGCCTCCCTCTCTCTCATTCTCTCCTCACACGCCTCTCTCCTCCCTCTCTTCATTCTCTCCAAAAATCCTCCATTCATCCTTGTTCTTGCATCAATTGGAGTTGAAACTTCAAGTTTCACCGAAGAATCGCATCAATCTTTGTTTCTACCTTTCGTTTTGATCAAGAAAGGTATATTTGATTCACTTTTCCTCATCCCTTCCATTGGAACCTTGATTTTGATTCATTCATGCATATAGTGAGTGTAGAGATCGTAGATCTAAGTTTTAATCGGGGGGAATTGTTTGATTGCACGAGAAAAGATGTGTGTATGCGTTTATGGTTGTATATGAATGAATTTGCGGATGATTTGTGGTAAATGCTATGTGAATATATGAGAATATGATTATGAAATCTTTTTGAATCATGATTATGTGTTAGAAGCATGAATATATGTGTTTAGATGAATATTTGAGAAACCCTAATTCGAAATTGTGAAGCATGAAAACTGTGGTGTTCGGGCAGTAGGTTCCGACGTGTGTTTGACCGAACAAACGTTCGTATTTTGGTGCAAATTTTTAACTGAGTACATTTCAAGATGTTTTCTGTGTTGTGTGAAAATTTCAGCCGTTTTGGACGAAAAATAAATTTTTAATGAATTTTTGAAGTTGACTGCGCAGTTCTGCCAGAATTTGTATTCTCGTCTAGTAAGTTTCGTTTTTGATTTGACCGAGCTAAAGATGTGAGTTTGATGTGAAATTTTAACTGTATGATATTTGATGTGTCTACTTTATTTTGGTAAAATTTCAGCCCCAATGGAGGTCGGATTAATTTTTAATAATTTTTACAAAATGATTGCGCTGTTCTGCCAGATTTCTATCTTACAAAAATAATCTTTGTTGTTAAGTCTTGAAGGATATACATGATGCATATGTGTTAAGGAACTCATTCTATGATGAAGTGATGTGTTGTTTGTTGATGTATGCTATGGTGTGTTTCCTTGTATTGATAAACGTTTGGGATGGGTAAAAATTAAAGATACGATGAAAGGAACGTTAGCGCATGCATGATAATGGTTGTGATGAAGGGCTGATTTTATTGTGTTGTTGATAAGGGTTGTCGTGCGTACGTAAGCACAAGGAGCGAGAGTTACATTGAATTGTGTTTTGTGATATCTAAGCAAGCGAGGTGGGCTTTCTTTAACTGAAAACTCTTTTATTTTTCTAAAGTATGATTGTGGAGCTATAAGGGTGGTTTAAAGTGTTATGTCATGCCATGGACAGTTTTGATGTTGAGATTGTGTGCATGATGCCTAGTTCGTCTGAGTTTACTCCGTTAGGCTATATGGCTTTGTGTGAAATGAATTCGGGTCTGAGTAGGGCCGCAAACCCTATCAGGCTGTGTACACTGGTGGGATCGGGAGCCGTCTTAGCTAGTCGGCCGGTCTCGTGAACGAATAGTGTGGCCACACTTTCGTCGCACTGTGGATGATGATGTGATTGTTGGTTTGTGATGAGAAAGTGGGGAGATTGTTTGACTGGCCAGTCTATGAAAATGTTTTGGTGATACTCGTGATATTTTCTTTTAAATAAACGTAAAACTCGAGTTCACTATGGTATGGATGACATACCTTATATAAAATACTTTGGCACGTGTTCACTGAGTATATCAAATACTCAGCCCTGCATATGTTTTCCTTATGTGCAGGTTGAACGGGATGTGGCAATGGATGTTGAGTCGGCATAGTAAAATTGGATGCGTTGTGTTCATACATAGGCGTCATCCTATGACTCTCTTTTGATAACTCTTTTCCGCTGCTATTTATTGAAACTGATGTCATAAGAATTTACTTTACGTCGTATGTTTTTGCCTGTGTAAAACACTTAGATATTTTGAATTCCGCTGCTTACTTTAAAAACTAAAACGTTTTGTGGTCTAAACATTTATTCTTTTGGAAATTAATTGACTTTTGCCTTAAACGTCCATTTTTTTTTTGCGTCCCCCATTTCTTCCCCGCTTCTTAGTCCCTCCCTTAGTCGCGATTTCCCCGTCCTTGCTATCCTTAGTAAGGGCGGCCGTGACATAAAGAATATTCAGACTTGTATTTTTCTACTTTTAAAAGTGGAATATTCATAAATGGAACTAAATGTAATGTTTGATAGAGTTAAAAAGGGCTCACACCCTAGAATGAAAGGAGTGATGAATTGCACAACTTTCGAAACTCTAATAACATTAAAAGGTATTTCGGCCCATGAATTTATTATTTTTGTCTAATATCTTTGAATTCCTAGTGGTTTATCTAACCCACCTAGAATAAAAAAAGGATATAAATTATGATAATATTATTATTATCATACATGGTTAAGTACATAACTTCGTGTACAAATTTTTAACAAGCATGTTACGTGGAAGCAACTGCAGAGATTGACAGTCATTCTATAATTAATTAAACAATTTATTGAAATTACCCGACAAAGACGGGAGCATCACTATAAAAAAAAGGTTAAATAAAATGAAATCAAATTAAGTATGCCATTCTATTGTTCAATAAATAAATGTTGAATTTGTTGAAAATTCGGTGCAATATCTCTCTCTAGGAACCGTGCATTTAGTTATATTATAAATCAAAATTGACAAAGTATTAGATGCAAGTGGTACCATAATAAGGATTCAAATCGATTAGTTATATATGCAATACATCAATAGGGAGTAATGACAAGTTAATCCGACTTAACTTCACATTCCTCCACCTACCCAACCAATTTTCCTAACACTGAATTTAGAGTAAAATAAAGTTAATCAGTTAGTACTATAATTCTTATAATCTCTACACAAATATAGGGACTAATTAAATTGAATTTAGTGTTTCCGGTATTAAATGATCATTTAAAGGACATGAAAAATGAAGTAAGGAATATAAGTTATTTTTCACTTTTCACCTGTCCAAAACCGTCTGTGACTTCCAGCTCGTTCCCCAGCAGCACCGCCCCTGACAGAACCATCCTAATCGAGTTCAGGTCGAAGTTATCCACCAACGGAATTATTATTGACATAGATGTTTCACATTTTTATTAGTGTGATAGTAGAACGTGTCGCAGAATTATTTCACCTACTGACATAGATCAATTGTTGTAACACCCCATATTTTGTATTTACATTCACATATATATATATATATATATATAGAGATGATCAAAATAAGTATGTGTTTAAATCCAGAAATGCAGCCCAAATCCACTACGCATGATATTATATGGATGTATTCATATCCAAATGCTAAGTATAAGTATGTATGTGTGTGTATATATATATATAGAGAGAGATGATCAAAATACTTGGTTAGTATGTATGTATTCATATCAAAATCCAGAAATGCAGCCCAAAATAAGTATGTATGTGTTCATATATATAGATGATCAAAATACTTGGTTAGTATGACCTAAAAATACACTAACCATGACCTAAAAATGCCCTACGCATGATATTATTCTGCGTTTCTGTATTTAAATATGGTTTTGCATAGATCAAAACCCTATATAGAGATATATATATTATATGGATGTATTCATATCCAAATGCTAAGTATAAGTGAAACACAAAACACATGCAATCCATTGGTTTTGTGATCTAACGGTTAGATTAATGCCACGTGTCATCTAATAATGTAGATTTTTAGCCTAATAATGTACCTCGGCTAATAATGTAGCATTTTGTTTAAAAATGTACAGTTTTAGTCTAATAATGTAAATTTCTAGTCTAATGTACCTCGGCTAATAATGTAGATTTTTAGTATGATAATGTAACTAATCACAATCATCCAATCTAATGATCCAAGGGTTGTGATTTGTGTTGTGTTTTACACTAAGTTGCTGTAAGGACCCTAGTTGTCACGACCGCCCTTCTAGGGTATAATAAATGCGGGAGATCGCGACTTAAACAGACTTAAATATAACAAGGAAAAAAGGCTAGGGTTTCATCAATAAGGCTTGACCAACATATTAAACGAGCAATTAAGTATAAAACAAGATGAGGGCTCGGGTTTAAATAATGAGTTGGGCCAGACATTAATATTAATGAAAAAGATTAAGAGTTTGACATTATCCAGCAAGACTTTAAAATATTGATAAGTCGTATTCTAGGCCTAGGTTACTGGTCAGTATGATGTGCGTAATTGAATTATATCTGCAAAAACTAGTTGCTTAAGCATGCAGGGTAAGCATTCTAGCCAGTAGGCAGAGTTTCAGACACTTCAAGTGAAAAGGGCGTCAGGACGATTACGTACTGACCAGTATACATGCAAATATGGCTCGAGATGGAGAATGAGGATAGCTGGGACTGCTCAATCACAATTAAGGGCAAAGAAGTCATCTCACCGCAAGGTCTTACCCTAAAAATCAAGGGTAAGCCTCCCTATAAAAGGAAGCCACTTGGAGAGAAGAAAATATTTATCAACGAGAATCACCAATCGGAATTCATCATCATCACTCTTAGGTAGAATTCTCTCGGAGTTCAGTCCTTCAGCCCAGTCCAGAATCTCGTTCCTCGCCACTGCCATGGTCATTTGAAGATTTAGAAGTTCCCGGAGTTCCAGATCGTCCGTTCCAGCCAGCAGAACCGTAGTTAGAGATATCATCACCCGGAGTGGCAAATCACTTTTATTCGCTTTCGTAGTTTAATTTACTTGCTTTCCTTACGTTGGATCTTTGTTTGCTTTCGGATATTTTCTGTTTTTGAAGTACTTGTGGAAGATCCGAACGTGTTTAAGATATGAAGTTGATTTCCGTTTCCGTTATGGTGTTGATTTCTTTTCCTTTCTTTTCCGCCTAGTTAGCTTAGATCTAAGGTTCTTTGGTGTTTTAAGTGATGAATCTTTTCTTTCTTTGTTTCCGTCAAAATTCCTTTAGTTAAACGTGGAACTGTTTGATCGTGAGTGAATCGCTGCATGTGAAGTCTAGTTTGAGTTCGTTTCGTTTTCCTGTTGACCAGTATGTGGAGTTGAATTTTCTATGTTTTGATTTCAGATTTGGTGTTCTTATTTGTGGATCTGTGTTCGCGAATTGATAAACTGTGTTTCCGTGTTGAATCTGGAATTATTTTCTGATTTTAGTTTGTGTTGTTGAAGAAGATGATGTCCCTGTCTAATGTTGGGGACCACTTTGCTTTTTAGATGCTTTTTGCTTTTGTCCTTTACTTTTAGTTAAAACCTGCAGATCTGTCAGCCTAGTCACCATGTCTACCACTACCCTCTGAATATTCTGTCTAGCCCAAAATAGAATCCCGTACCTTCCAAATATTATCTGTTACAAAAATGTCCCCCTATTTCCACGTACACAGCTGCATCCCTACACTTCTTTCCCCATTCTAGTCAGTAGGAAATTACCTTTAAATTCTTGCCTAGGTAGAAACTCAACCCGAGCGTGGTAGCTAACCAAACCATCCAGAATATCACCACAATAGTTTTAACGCACCATCTCTGTGGGATTCGACCCTTACCACCACTATACTGATCAGTAGAAGTGGGTTGAGGAATTTTTGAAACCAGGGTCTAGGCTTAGTTAGGATCGCTATCCTGACCAGTAGGATATATCCTTGCTTGAACGACACCTAAGCACCCTGACATAACAAACACCGTTTCAAATGGCGCCGTTGCCGGGGATGGATGGCGTTACTAGTTACTTTTGTGTGTGATACTTTGGCGTATATATTGTGCATAATCTTCTTTTCCTTTTCTTTCCATTTCAGTTCATGAGAAGCAGTTCGGCTCCTGACCAGAGGAGACCGAAGATACTTCAGGGAGGGTCTATACTCGTAACCACTCGTTCTGGCTTGTCGACCACCTTGTCTGGCCTAGGGACGAGTAGTGACGAGGAGAAGGGCACCATAGAGGGACCGATACCAGGAGAGATACCACTGTTGGAAGGCAACCCAAGGGAAATGGCCAACCAGGGAGATGAGGACCCGGAGATCGGGACGCTGAACGCGCATACTGAAGGAGAGCCCCCGCAAGCCATAGTCGTTACCCCAGGCCAAACCGCCTGCGATGTGAAGCCTCATGTGATCGCAATCCTGCCTACATACTGTGGGAAGAGCTATGAAGGGCCGTATGAGTTTCTTCATGAGTTTTGCAAAATTTGTAGGGCGCAGAGGAGACCGGCAGGAGCGACGGAGGATGATTATAGGCCGAAGGCTTTGCCATTTGTGCTAAAAGGGGAAGCTAACACCTGGTTCATGCGCCTGCCCCCCAACTCCATCGAGACTTGGGCCGATTTCAAGTCAGCATTTCTGGGCGAGTTTTTTCCGTCATCCAAGACAAGCGCGCTGAAGAGGGAAATAACTAATGTGAAGCAAGGGTATGATGAGCCCTTGAGTGATTATTGGGCAAGATACATGGGTCTTTTGGAATCGTGTCCCAACCATCGCATGGCGGACATTGAAGTACATCATACTTTCTACGAAGGCATGAACGCGGTAACCAAGGACCTGGCAAATTCATCGTTGGGAGGAAGCTTCACGCAATTGCAGGTTAGAAGCAAAGAGAGTCCTAAGGAAGTTACTGAATGCAAAGAAAGAGTATGACCATTCAAGGGAAGGATATAACCGAGAGCGGGCTGTTATTGCCTCGGTTACTGATCAGGAAAATACACTGGAACAGAAAATGGATTTGAAAATGGATGAGCTGAAGAAGTCACTTCTGAGTGCGATCGAGAAGAGCACTCCACCACCTCCCCCAACTGGGAATTACAAGGGTGCAGATCAGGGAAATCAAGGACCGAACTATGATCAGCCTAATGACTTCGGGAATATGGAGCAAGTTAATGCTGCGGGGTACTTCAACTCTAGTGGGCATTGGATTCAAGGTAGGCAACGGGATCCACCATGGAGGGATCATCCAAACTTCCGATGGGGTGATGGGAGCCAAAATCAGAACCAAGGTCAGAACCAGTATAACCCTCATCCGAACCAAAACCCTAACCGTGGACCAGCGAACCCAGACTACCAGCCCAACTGGTCAGGAAGAAACCAACATTCCCAAAACCAAAACCCACAGAACCCGAACCCTGTCTATGTGCCACCCCACCAGAGAAACTTCCAAAACTTCCAAAATCAGCCAAACCCAGGACCCCAAAACCATCAGAACCAAAATCAATTCCAAGGCCAGCACCAGAATCAATATCCTCAAGATCAGTACACCCCTCCTGCCCAGTATAACCAATACCCGCCTAATCAAGGCCAGCAAAACTCCCAGAACTATCAACACCAAGGGCCAAGTCATTTCCAAAACTCGAACAGGTCAAGGAGATCCGTTGAAGACATGATGGGTGAAATGCTAGCATCACAACAGAGTATCAAATGAGAATTGCAATCCCATAATGAGGTCGTGCAGGGGATGCAAAACGCCCAGAAGGAACATAAGGCGAACATGGATATGATGAATAGGCAGTTAGCTCAACTGGCCAGTTCGGTGGGTGATTTAAAGGGAAATGCAGGAAACTCCCATCTATAGTCCAAATGCCCGAAAAGGCAAATGTGAGTAAGGTTACGTTGAGGTCGGGAACCACTTATGACGCGCCTCAACCGAAACAACCTGGTGGAGGATCTAATGGAACGAAGATAGGAGGTGATACCATTTCAGTGGATGAATTAGGGAGAACTATGCCTCGGATGAAGGATCCATTCTTCTTGGATGATACACTAAGTTTACGAGGTGAACCCGACACCCTACTGACCAGGAAGACACCCCCTCAAGAGGTAGAACCCAGAATGGAGGCCCAGACCCAGGAACTACCCAAGAAAAACTCCAAGAAGGTTGCTAAAGAACCAGTAGAGGAAAAAAAAGGGGAGAAACCGTTCCCATTCCGATTTGTTACAAAGAGGAAGAAAGAAGACCCGGTTGACTACTTGTCGATTTTTGGGAAGTTGGATGTCACCATACCATTCCTCCAAGCCGTGAAGCTACCCCCTCTTGGGAAATTCATTAAGGACTTCATAGCCGGGAGAGCCCAGAAGGATGGCAAGATTATGGTGGAAGGAATAGCGTCAGCAATAGTGCAAGAGAAGTTACCACCCAAGAGAGCCGATCCAGGTATGTTCACTTTGCCTATAGTTATAGGAGATGTGAAGGTCAAACATGCAATGTGTGATTTGGGGGCGTCCATAAATGTTATGCCATTGTCTATCTATAACCGATTGAAGGGAGTTAGATTGTCTAATACTAGGGTGTTGATCCAACTGGCTGATAGGTCGTGCATAAGTCCTGAGGGAGTTTTAGAAAACGTGTTAGTAAGAGTGCATGATTTTACCTATCCTGCTGATTTTTATGTGATCAAAATGAGTGAGCATGAAGCTAGGGAATCTAGTGGAGTGTTGTTAGGAAGGCCATTTTTGAGAACGGCTAAGACAATAGTAGACATGGCCGAGGGGACAATTTGCATTGTTTTCCATGGAGAGAAATTTACTTTTGATATCAATGAAGCCATGAAGAAACCTATTGATTCTGAAAATTTGTCTTATGTTGATGTGATTAACCCCCTGTCCAAGATTTTCTTGAGACCGAACTATTGCAGGAGAAACTCCAAGCATTAGATGCTTATGAGCAGGCTGACGTCGAAGCCGCTGCATGGTGTGAAATGATCAGTAGCCAAGGGTTGACTGATGAAGAAATAGAAGTAGCAATCAAGGAATTCTGTCAGAAATCGGAGTTCACTGGAGCCGCAGGGGTTCAACTACCAGCCAGTATAGAAGAACCATCGAAGGGAGGTTTAGAAAAAGAAGGAGAGATTGAGAAAAACCCTCTACCCGAAGACACACTTCCACCTCAAGTTGAGCTGAAGAAGTTGCCACCAAATTTGGAGAGGAGAACTCTTATCCAGTGATCATCAATAGCAGCCTCACGAAAGAACAAGAGACTAGGCTACTGACCGTGCTGAGCAAGAACAAGAAGGCAATTGGATGGAGTCTTACAGATTTAGTGGGGATTAGCCCCGACGTCTGCATGCACCACATTAGGTTGGAGGAAGGAGCGAAGGCACATCGAGATGCTCAAAGGAAGGTAAACCCTAACATATGAGAAGAGATATTGAAGGAGATCTTGAAGTTGTTGTCGCTAGGGATTATCTATTCAGTACCGGATAGTGAGTGGGTCAGCCCGATCCACATGGTCCCAAAGAAGTCGGGCATCCAAGTAGTTCAGAATGAGAGGAATGAACTGATCCCAACGAGGCTAGTCACGGGTTGGCGAATGTGCATCGATTACCGTAAGCTGAACAATGCGACCAGGAAGGACCATTTTCCCCTGCCGTTCATCGACCAAATGTTGGAGAGATTAGCTGGGAAGAAGTATTTCTGCTTTCTAGATGGGTACAGCGGGTATTTCTAAATTTACGTAGATCCTGAGGACCAGGACAAGACTACTTTCACTTGCCCGTTTGGAACCTATGCATACCGTCGCATGCCCTTCGGCCTGTGCAACGCTCCAGGTACATTTCAACGATGTATGATGAGCATATTTTCTGATTTGATTGAGGATTGCATAGAGATATTCATGGACGATTTTACGGTTTACGGAGATTCGTTTGACTCTTGCCTTCACCATTTAGATATAGTTTTGGAGAGATGTCAAGCAAAGAGTTTGGTTTTGAACTTCGAAAAGTGCCATTTTATGGTCGCCGAAGGGATAGTTTTAGGACACGTGGTCTCAGAGAGAGGTATCCAAGTGGATCAAGCCAAGGTAGATGTTATATCCAAATTACCATTCCCTACTGATCAGAAGGGAATAAGGGGTTTTCTGGGGCACGCCGGATTTTATCTAAGATTTATCAAGGATTTCTCCAAGATCGCCCAGCCCCTTACTAGATTGCTTCAGAATGACGTGGAATTCATCTTTGATGAGCAATGCAAGGCTGCTTTCAACCTTCTCAAGGAAAAGTTGATATCCGCACCTATCATAAGGGCTCCTGACTGGAACCATCCGTTCGAAGTAATGTGCGACGCCAGCGATTTTGAGGTAGGAGCCGTGCTGGGTCAGAAGATCGACGGGAAGAGGTACGTAATTTTTTATGCGTCCAAGACTTTAAATCAAGCCCAGCGGAATTACGATACCACTGAAAAGGAGATGCTGGCGGTGGTGTATTCCTTCGAGAAGTTCAGGCCATATTTGTTGGGATCTAAGGTCATAGTGTATACTGACCCTGCGGCGATTAAGTATCTGATTGCCAAGAAGGAATCCAAACCACGCTTGATCCGATGGGTACTCTTGCTGCAAGAATTTGACTGGGAGGTAGAAGATAAGCGAGGAGTCGAGAACAAAGTGGCGGACCATTTGAGCAGAATAGTGCAAGATGGAAACGGTGACGAAGTGCATGATAAATTTCCAGAGTAACATTTGTGTGAGGTGATTTTTGTGCCCAGAAAAATTGATTGGGAAGAAGTGTTCAAGCTTACTGGTCAGAATGATACAGCAAAAGGAAAAGAGAAGGTAGGGCAAGAGCCTTGGTACGCGGACCTGGCCAACTACCTGGTAACTGGAGAGCTTCCAGAAGTGCCAAGTGTTACCAAAGCCCAAAGAATGAAGATCAAGAGTGAAGCGAAATACTACTTTTGGGACGACCCCTGTTTGTGGAGGGTAGGGTCCGATCAAGTGATAAGGAGGTGCATTCCTGTCTGGGATCAGCGGGATGTTTTGACCCACTGCCATTCGTTAGCATGCGGAGGACATTTCGGGTCCAAGAAGACGGCTAGGAAGATTTTGGATAGCGGCTTTTATTGGCCAACCCTCAACAAAGATGCGTACGAGTTTTGCAGAAGTTGTGAGCGTTGCCAACTGACCGGTGGAATATCTGCCCGGGATGAAATGCCACAGGTACCCGTAATAGTTTGCGAGTTATTCGACATATGGAGAATGGATTTCATGGGGCCTTTCCCTTCATCCTATGGGAATCTGTATGTCCTAGTTGCTGTACGTCTCCAAATGGGTGGAAGCCAAGGCCACAGGCACGTGTGAAGCCAAGGAAGTGGCCAAATTCTTAAAGAGTCATATCTTCAGCCGATTCGGTGTGCCCAGGGCGATCATATCCGATCAAGGCACACACTTCTGTAATCGCACAATTGAAGCTTTAATGAAGAAATACGGTGTGCACCATAGACTATCCAGCCCTTACCATCCGCAAGCAAATGGTCAAGCAGAAATCTCTAACCGCGAAATAAAGAAAATTTTGGAGAAGACGGTGAACACTTCTAGGAAGGATTGGAGTGTAAGGTTAGAGGATGCTCTCTGGGCGTATCGAACAGCCTACAAGACTCCCATAGGCATGTCCCCTTACCGGATTGTCTTTGGAAAGATGTGCCATTTACTAGTTGGAATCGAGCATCGAGCATACTGGGCAGTACAGAAAGTGAATATGGATGCTACAGCCTGTGAAGAGGAAAGGAAGCTGCAACTGCAGGAGCTTGAGGAACTTAGATTGGAGTCATTCGATTCCGCCATGTGGTACAAAGAACGAACTAAATTATGGCATGATCGAAATCTGAGGACTAAGGAGCTCCATGTTGGCCAGAAAGTACTACTCTTCCAGTCAAGATTGAAGCTTATGCCAGGGAAACTCAAGTCCAAATGGACAGGACCTTACATCATAACCGCACTCCGGTCCAACGGGGCAGTAGAAATTTCAGGGAGTTTTTCTAACTCTGAACCTTTCATAGTAAATGGGCATAGGTTGAAAATATTCAGGGATAATAGCGAGGTGGGTGTAGTGGATGAAATTCCACTACAGCCACTTACATCGGTTTCATACTGATCAGTAAGATAGGAATTTGGAATTCCGCGCGGCCAGTTTCCCTTTGAGAATAATATGCATATACTGGCCAAGTTGAATTCCAAATTACCTAAGAAAGTTGTAAATATTGTAAATACGTAATTAATTTTTGCACGCTAGATAATTCCTAAAAATCCAAAAAAAAATATTTTCGGGCCTTAATTTTAATTTGAAGTGCGCATTGACCAAAGGATTGCTTATTTGGTGCTATTTCAAAATGTTATTTAAGTGCCCATTTAAATTAGTCTCCTTTTTAGGCAATTAGAGGAGGAATTATGGATAGGACGAAAATTTGAATTAAAGCTTGTGCAGCTTTTGCAGGGTGACAGCAAGAGAAATGACGCGTGAGCAGAGGGAAAAGACGCGCGGACCAATCAGAGGCCAGCAACCTCAACCGCCCTTCCCGTCTGAAACGTCGCGACCGGCTACCGCTAATAACCGGTTACAACCACCTGCAACTGCTCTCTCTCACCCGAATTAAACTTACCGTCTCAACCCTTTCCCCTCACAAACCCTCATTTTCAAATTCGCTCTCAAGAAATCCTTGTCCATCTCTCTCGCGGAAACATCATTCTCAACCCTCAACCCTACCTTTTCACCACTAAATCGCAGATTTCCACTCATGGGGAAGAAAGCTTTCGCCCGGAAAATCAAACCGCGCCGCCAAGAAACCCAGGAGGCACAACCACAGCAAAATCCACCGCCACCAGCACCGACCGCTCAGCCACCACCTATGATTTCCATGGATGCCATGATGGCATTTCTTCGTCAACAGGACCCTACTCGGGACTGGACGGCGGCATTGACTGGTTTTGATCAAATGGGGGGTGTAGGAACCACACCCAGTGAACTCCCGCCTGCGCCGGACAGTCATTCAGCAGATTCAGTGCCGAATTCGGCAGAGCTCGACGCTATCACCACACATTACGACTCCGACTCTGAGGAGCGTACGAAAAAGTCGAGTCAAGGCAAGACAACTCCGGAGGGGAGCGAAGGAACAGAGAAAGCGCCCGAAGCGGAGCCGGTAGTTCAAGAAGTGAGAAGGCCGGAAATAGATTTGAATGAATCGGGCAGAAAACAAGGCCTAATGACGGACGAAGAATTTTACTCGATTCTGAACAGGGTCAACCAGAGAGAAGAGGACACTGCACCAATGGCTGAGGGTCAGGAAACAGAGAGAAAGCCACATCAGGAAACATACCGGAAGGCCGACCTTTCCAGTTGATAGGAGGGAAAGGAGAAGCACCGAGTAAAGAAAAAGAGCCAGTAGATCCCCGAGCAGAAGTAGGGGATGGTAGAATGCAGGTAGGAGAGGAGGAAACAGCTGCAGAAACCAACGAACCAGAACCGGTGGCACCTCCGGTAGTGAAGCCCAAGCCCATAAAGCGGAAACTGGTGGTGAAAGCAGACCCCAAGGCAGACTCGCCCAAACCGCGGAGAATTTCGCAGAGATGCTTGGGAAAGTGGGCAGCTAGTAGGGCGAAGCCGAACACAGAGGCAGATCCCGTGGAAATCTTGAGTGAAGAGGAGAGGACCACTCCTACAAAACCTGGGGAGGAGTCTTTACCTGTTACTGACCTAGAGGATACTGCAAAGGAAACCGAAGCGGTCTCTCCAACACTGAGTGGCCAAGGTGAGGAGGCTGACGGGATGGCTGAGGGTCTGGACCTCGCATCCAGGTCAGTAGGCCACAGGGAGACCGAAGTAGAGACCGACAAAGCTGAGGAGGAAGCCAGGTACCAGATAGAAAGAAAAAGGAAAGGAAAAGCCCCTATGAAGAAGAAGCCTAGCACCAAGAAACCACGTGTCGTGAACACTGGCATAGTGATCACCGAGGCTGCTCAGAGGACCCCATCCAGCCAAAGAGAGCAGAGTGATAGTGAGTATGAGATCAGTGAAGAATCTGAATCCGATAGCGATACGACCATGGAAAATGAGGAGTACAAGGAGCAGCAACTCCCTAACGATCATCGGGAGCTATTGCATCCACCTGCAGAACCACTCCGATATAAGCGTTGGACGGTGGAGCTCACAGATGACGCGGTGGAGGGGATGCAATTTTTTAACTCCAAGGAGCTCCAATCCATCTATCGCACCAAGAACGCAAAAGGCAAGAAGGTTAAGTGTGGAAAGGTAATTCATCTCCCCTCGTTAGATGAATTGAAGGTTCGGGAATCGTTTCTCGCCCTTTTCCACGAATTGGGTTTTGAATGGCTGTTAAGGAATGAGAATTTGAATGTTCCGGTCGATTTGGCCAAAGAATTTTTTGCGACCTTTCGATTCAAGGTCACAACGGATTTGGAGGAGAGATTAGGATGAATTTGATTGAATGGACTGTTCGGCTAGGGATATGCAGTTTGGAGGAGGCCATAGGGCCCGAGTGGAGAGATAGGGAGCGGGGGATTCCCCGCAGGCATATGGACTTTGAGCCCCAGGTAGCTTGGGAAGAGCTTACTCACCCCGGGGCAGGACAGTTTCAGTCCACTATCTCCCGATCTATCCATCTCAACGATCCTAATCTACGCCTGGTTCAACTCTTCTTGGGTTACAACCTTTTAGGACAGTCGAATTCGGCAGTCCGGACATCAATGACGGAATTGTATCTTATGTGGTGTGCCAAGAGAGGCAAGAAGTTGCACTTAGGGTTCTGGACTGCATACACATGTCACCTCATCGCTACCCACCCAGCACGGAATATTTCCCTCTGCCATATATTGGGAATCTTTGTGAGAAACAACGTCACCGTTTCAGAGGACAAAGACTTAACCCCCTTGACGATGGTGGACGCCCCAGGATTGTTTGACACCCCCCTATTCGTCCGGACGAATGTGGTATACATGAGGCAAGGCGTGCCACACTTCTACGCGATGGGAGAGGAAGCTACACCCACTGCTCGGTTGGCAGCAGCTCATGAAGCACCGGCACACGACCAGAGACAAGAGGGGATGGAAGAAGCTGTGGAGAAGATAGCGGAGGGAAGCAGACAGATAAGGGCAGAAATGATCAGATTGGCATCGGACCAGGAACAGCGTCAAGCCAGAATGGAGAAGGAAATGGATGAAGTTAGAGAGGAGAATAAGATATTGAAAGCAGAGATGGTCAAGCTAGCGGCAGTGATGGAAAGGATGTTGGAGAGATCTGCAGAGCAGAAGACATTGGCTCAAAAGCAAGATGCTATGGAGACGTTAGTGACTACTTTGGGAGAGGAAAACCATCGATTGATCACAGAGATGGGCCGGATGGCATCCGTGATAGATGTGTTGTTGGAAGAAGTGACCAGCCGGAAGAAAGAACAAGCTACAGGAACAAGCGGCCATGGAGGCCAGGACGATGAAACCCACCCACTAGAGACAATGATAGACGAGCCCGAGGAAGAGAACGCTGAGGTGCCGGCAGCAGCCGAGGAACCAGCGAAGGAGAGTGAGGATCACACTGGAACGGAAGAGGAACCCCTGGAAAAGCAGCCTACACCACCTTCCCCACGGAGGAGCAGGAGACTTCGCTAAGACCACCCCCATCTGACCAGTTAGTTTTTCTTTTTATTTTCTCGTTTTTAGCTTTTCGTTTTTAATTGTGTTTTGTGTGTCTAGGTAGTATAATTTCTGTTTGTGCGCAAACCCCGTTCGTAACACTTAGCCTATTCTATAGTCTAAGTGTGAGAAGTTAAGGGTTTGTCTTTTGGCGCATGTGTTTGTGTTTTCTGTTTTTCGTAAGCATGTTAACTCACACTTAGTCCGTTGCACGGCCTAAGTGTGAGGAGTTTTGTGTATATATGTGTTTTGTTAGTTGCTGTTTAGGTTTTCAAAATCTCACACTTAGCCTATTCCATAGTCTAAGTGTGAGAAGTTTTAGTTTTAATTTGTTGTTTTTGTCTGTTTGTCTATGTGTCCATCATACTGGCCATTACCTTTTCCACTTCACAGCCCTATCTAAGGGCAGACACTTGTGAAGTGGGAGGGGGGACGCAATGACCAGTATGATGAGTATGTGTATATGTGTAGTTTTTGTGTTCGTGCTTGTGTTAGTGTCCTGTTAGGTTTAGTTTTTTTATTTTGTGTGTGTTGATTGGGCTTAAAACTCAACCGTCTTGAGCTGACGGTGAAGGGAACTGAAGGAGATGAGACGTGCTGGAAAACCGAAACCACCCTCCCTAGTACCTCCTGGTCAGGATAGATGATGTGAGTATGAGAGAAAAGCCCATACTTAGAGCCAAACGCGAAAGCCCTCTTAAAATGTGAGTTATAAGCTTTAAGTGGAACCACTTTCCACATATATGGAAAAGGAAGAGAGGCTGCCACAAATTGCCTAGGATGAAGTGACCACGGGTAGCAAAGACTGAAGGCAGTAGGAAACCCCCCATCAAAAAAAAAAAAAACCACTTTTAGAACCTTTTTTCCTAACTCTTTTACCCAGATAAATACCCCTAGCCACTGGGACTGTGTGTGTGCAAAGCGTGAGGCGAATGAAGCCTACTGGCCAGAAAGATGTACAAGAAAGCAGACTCCAGCTGGGCAGGAAGGTTCGGAAGAAAATCGACCAGAGAGTTATCCCGGGTCCCCAAAAAAAAAAAAAAAAAAGAGGGAAAAGAGAAGGAATAAGGGTGGCGAAGCCACGAAAAAAAGAGAGAGAGAAGAATGTGGAGAAAAATGGTCAGAAACTTGACCACAAAAAAGAGAAGGAATAAGGGTGGCAAAGCCACAAGATGATACTGAACAGTTGGAGACCCAAGCCAGAAGCGCCAACTAAGAAGCAACTGATCAGAAGCCTAATGCACACAGTTCCCTCGCACCAATAAAATAGAAATTTTGAAAACTTAGAGCCTTAGGAACATCTACCCCAAAACACTGCAACCCAGTAGCTGCACGTGAGATCCAAGTCCGAAGCAAGCGTGGTTGAGCATATTGAGAGAATGCGGTCCCAACATTCCTGGTGAGGTATGAGAGACCGAGTGAATCTAGTGTTTGGCCGAGAGTTTGGGCGATCTTGAAAAACGGATGTACTGACCAGGAAGGAATGGGGGGGTGGCAGGAGTTCAAGGCTGTCTAAGGCCGGATTGCACCAGATCCCGAGGTAAGGGATGGTTGAAAATATAGCCCAAATCTTTGTGTTTCGGTTTTAATTGTGTTTGTGTGTTTGTGTGTCTTTTTCTGTGTTTGACCAAGTGTTTTTTCTTTGCGTCGTTGTAGTATAGAGTCTAGTTTAGCTAGAGTCGGTCAGGGGAGTAACCAGGCTAGAATTCGACTTATTCGTTTTTGTTTGTTCTTCACGCTTGAGGACAAGCATGTGGTAAGTGTGAGCAGTTTGATAAGTCGTATTCTAGGCCTAGGTTACTGGTCAGTATGATGTGCGTAATTGAATTATATCTGCAAAAACTAGTTGCTTAAGCGTGCAGGGTAAGCATTCTAGCCAGTAGGCAGAGTTTCAGACACTTCAAGTGAAAAGGGCGTCAGGACGATTACGTACTGACCAGTATACATGCAAATATGGCTCGAGATGGAGAAGGAGGATAGCTGGGACTGCTCAATCACAATTAAGGGCAAAGAAGTCATCTCACCGCAAGGTCTTACCCTAAAAATCAAGGGTAAGCCTCCCTATAAAAGGAAGCCACTTGGAGAGAAGAAAATATTTATCAACGAGAATCACCAATCGGAATTCATCATCATCACTCTTAGGTAGAATTCTCTCGGAGTTCAGTCCTTCAGCCCAGTCCAGAATCTCGTTCCTCGCCACTGCCATGGTCACTTGAAGATTTAGAAGTTCCCGGAGTTCCAGATCGTCCGTTCCAGCCAGCAGAACCGTAGTTAGAGATATCATCACCCGGAGTGGCAAATCACTTTTATTCGCTTTCGTAGTTTAATTTACTTGCTTTCCTTACGTTGGATCTTTGTTTGCTTTCGGATATTTTCTATTTTGAAGTACTTGTGGAAGATCCGAACGTGTTTAAGATATGAAGTTGATTTCCGTTTCCGTTATGGTGTTGATTTCTTTTCCTTTCTTTTCCGCCTAGTTAGCTTAGATCTAAGGTTCTTTGGTGTTTTAAGTGATGAATCTTTTCTTTCTTTGTTTCCGTCAAAATTCCTTTAGTTAAACGTGGAACTGTTTGATCGTGAGTGAATCGCTGCATGTGAAGTCTAGTTTGAGTTCGTTTCGTTTTCCTGTTGACCAGTATGCGGAGTTGAATTTTCTATGTTTTGATTTCAGATTTGGTGTTCTTATTTGTGGATCTGTGTTCGCGAATTGATAAACTGTGTTTCCGTGTTGAATCTGGAATTATTTTCTGATTTTAGTTTGTGTTGTTGAAGAAGATGATGTCCCTGTCTAATGTTGGGGACCACTTTGCTTTTTAGATGCTTTTTGCTTTTGTCCTTTACTTTTAGTTAAAACCTGCAGATCTGTCAGCCTAGTCACCATGTCTACCACTACCCTCTGAATATTCTGTCTAGCCCAAAATAGAATCCCGTACCTTCCAAATATTATCTGTTACAAAAATGTCCCCCTATTTCCACGTACACAGCTGCATCCCTACACTTCTTTCCCCATTCTAGTCAGTAGGAAATTACCTTTAAATTCTTGCCTAGGTAGAAACTCAACCCGAGCGTGGTAGCTAACCAAACCATCCAGAATATCACCACAATAGTTTTAACGCACCATCTCTGTGGGATTCGACCCTTACCACCACTATACTGATCAGTAGAAGTGGGTTGAGGAATTTTTGAAACCAGGGTCTAGGCTTAGTTAGGATCGCTATCCTGACCAGTAGGATATATCCTTGCTTGAACGACACCTAAGCACCCTGACATAACAAACACCGTTTCAAATATCCAATAACGGAACAAATTCAAGTTCAAGCCCAATTGCTAATAAGTAAAAGACATATCGCAGCGGAAAACGACCAAGAGAAAGAGTGAAGTCATGTGTGAAGACACGACGACACTCGGAGTTTCAAGACAATATTATCATTTCGTTTAATTTGCTCAACACCGCCAACCGCTCGTCGCCGCTCAACCTGCACATAAGGAAAACATATGCAGGGTTGAGTACTTATAAAATACTCAGTGGACTTATGCCGAAAACATTTTTAATAAAGATATAGTTTATCATGCCATACGTAAGTAACCATCGGGGTTTAGCTTTAGAAAGGCCCGAGGCACTCAAATCACTTCCCATTGTAAAATTCGACTGATCAGTCATTTTCCCATAGACAATAGCCATATCTGCCAATACATGACAAGGAATGCGGCCGCAAACCAGGTCACTAGACCGGTCAGCCCGTACGCTAGCACACGATCTACCATAGGTGTACACTAATCCAAGTAGAGTTTGCGGCTCTACGAGGACCCGAATTCGATTTATATAACAGTGGCAACAGCCACATCAGATAGGCACGTTAAAACAAATCACGGCATGATAAATACTTTACACCACCCTTATAGCTCCACAATCATACGTAAAAGAGTTTAGTAAAAGAAAGCCCACACATAGTGTAGGGTAGAAAAGAAGCCCACCTCGACCGTTTAGATTTCAAGTATCGCTTTTCCTTTGATATCAAGTTTAGCGCATGAATTATCACCTTTAGATAAGGTATTCTCAATTAGTCACCAACATGGACTTAATATTACGCATGTCCTTAATTTTTCCCTTTTCCCAACAACAAATGGAAATCACATCATAGCATAACATCTTTGCATATCACATCCTCTCGTCACATATATAATTCATGTATGCCATTCAAAACATAAAGATATAGTTATTTTGCAAAGGTAGAAATCTGGCAGCACTGCGCAACCATTTTATAAAAATCATTTAAAATTCATCCGACTTCCGTTGGGGCTAAAACATTACAAAAAAGAAGTAGACTCATAAAATAACTTCCAGTTTTAAATTCATGTCAAAATACCCCTTTTTAGTCGGGTCAAATCAAAGACGTAACCCACTGGTCGAGAAAACATGGTTCTGGCAGAATTGCGCAGTCAACTTTAAAATTCACCATAAATTCATATTTCGTCCAAATGAGTTGAAATTCGCACACAAAACAGAAGACATCATGAGGTTTACTCAGGAAAAGAATCGATCAAAGCGGAGTTCATTTGGTCGGTCAAATACATGGTCGGAACATACTGTCCGAACTTACAGCTTTTCATGCCTTTAAAAATTCGAATTAGGGTT
This sequence comes from Salvia splendens, assembly GCF_004379255.2. NCBI lineage: Eukaryota > Viridiplantae > Streptophyta > Magnoliopsida > Lamiales > Lamiaceae > Salvia > Salvia splendens. The sequence goes on from NC_056046.1 coordinate 30,193,719, forward strand.
TATCCTATTTATTCAAAATCAACCTTTTCATGGTTTTTAACACACACACATGCTCGAGAGAGTCCTTATACTCATGTTTTCGTAACATCATATATCATTCATCATAGATTCATTAAATCATCAAACAATTCATTCAAAACGCAAATCACACATCCAAACACAAATTCCCACCGATTAAATCCCTTAGATTTGAAATCCCTACACTCACTATATGCATGAGGGTTCAAGAATACCGATTAATCGGTTAGATGAGAAAAGATAGATCAAAATACCTCTTCTTGATAGAAACGATTGGTAGAAACAAAACATGATCTTGATTCTTCAACAACTCTAGAGGCTTCAACTTAATTCTTTTCAAAGGAAGAAGAATTCATGGAGAAAAATTGGAGAAGATTGGGAGAGAGTGGGAGAGAAAAGTGGCGTGAGTTTCAAGGGGGGGGGGTGGAGCGTGATTTTTGATCTCTAGGTGTAGGGTTTCTCATATTTTATAGAGTTAGGAAAGAATCTCCAATTAATTTCATGAGATATGGAGGATTAATTAAAAGATATTTGAAGAAGATTTGGGGGATGATTGGCGTGGAAGATGAGGGAGAATAAGGGAGAATATTTCGAAAATCATGGCTATTTATTTAGCCATTGATTTAATTTAGTATTTTCACGGAGCATAATAAAATAATACGGAGCAAGAAAATCAATAAAAATCCTCCCACAATAAATGGAAATAGGCGTGTGAAATATTCCTTCCACAAGGAATAATTTCCAAATCTTGAATAAATTAAGGTAAGGTAAGATTTGTTAGGATATTCCAATTAAATCATAGAAAGAAATAACAAGGGATCAATTATATAATGAATAATTCCACCTCTCCATAATTAGGAGATTTTCAAAATCTCCATGAATAAACCATAGGGGTCGAAATTTCCATGGAGGTAATAATTGGCTTTGGATTTAATTGGATAATTATCCCAAGCAAATAATTAAATCCAAGAAAATAGAATTCCTCTCCATAAATTCATAGTGGTCGAAAATTCCAATAAAATGGGTAAGGTAGTTATTGATGATCCTATTAAAATCTCACTCCCCAAATAAAAATATAAATTGCGGCTATATTTCATTCCGCATCGATTAATTAAGGCCACGTCATCAATTCGACAAGATTGACTATTCCACCTCTCACTCCAAAACAAAATTAGGTCGCATAGAAATCAAGCAATTAATTCACTCGTCAATTAATCCACATACTTCACGGCATTAAAACATTTAATGCAAAATTTTAGGGTTCGAAAATTAGGGTTCGAAAAGTGGGGCGTTACATCCTACCACTCTTAAAAGAAATTTCGTCCTGAAATTTGGTACTCTCAAGGGAAGAGTTCTGGGTACAGTTCCATCACCTTGTCCTCAAGCTCCCACGTGGCTTCCTCGTGTCCGTGGTTTCTCCCAAGTACTTTCACGTAAGCAACCGGTTTATTTTGTCACATTCTGGACCTTTCGGTCTAAAGTCATTTGGGGTCTCTCCTCGTAGCTCAAGTCCGGGTTCAACGCGACTTCTTCGTAGTGAATCACATGCTTTAGGCCAAAAACGTGTTTTCGCAATTGTGATACGTGAAAGACGTTGTGCACGTTTCCAAGGCTTGGGGGTAGCGCCAAACGGTACACAACGGGTCCTACTCCTTCTAGAATTTCATAAGACCCGATAAATCGTGGCTTCAACTTTCCCTGGACACCAAAACGCGTTATCCCTCTTGACGAGGATACTTTGAGGAAAGCTTTGTTGCCGGTTTGAAAATGCAAGTCGGTTCGTTGGACATCCGCGTACGACTTTTGTCTGTCCTGAGCTTCTTTGATCTTTTCACGAACTTGTCGAACAATTTTAATCATTTCTTTAACTGCATCAGGTCCAAGTACTCCTCGTTCGCCAACTTCGTCCAAGAGAGCGGCGATCTACACTTTCTTCTATACAAGGCTTCGTACGGCGCCATGTTTACTGTTGTTTGGAAACTGTTGTTGTAAGCTAATTCGATCAGCGGTAGCATTGATTCCCAACTTCCTCCGTGGTCGAGCACCACGGTTCTCAACATGACCTCGAGAGTTTGGATTGCCCTCTCGGATTGTCCATCGGTCGGCGGGTGAAAAGTCGTGCTAAAATTCAATCAAGTTCCAGCTCGCGTTGCAGACTCATCCAAAATCTTGATGTGAGTTTCGAGTCACGGTCAGACGTGATCGTCACTGGGACTCCATGCAGTCGCACTATTTCCTATATGTAGATCTGAGCTAGCTTGCTCACACCATCTCAGAACATTGGGGTAGAATGGTAGTGCGTCGCTAGTGAAAAATCCTTCCATAACGGACCCATTTTACCTATTGCTTAATCATTGTGGGGCGACCTTCGGCTGCTCAAAGGGCTGTGTATTGCAGATCATCCCACAAGCGCAACACGACCGTTGAGTCTCATGTGTTTAGCACCTTCGAGCATCTTCCCTCCCACGTTGTCAATAGTAGATGTCCGATTGCCATCGGGAATTACCTATTAACAACAACACAAATTGATGAGAATTATCAATAACGAAATTGCCGAAAAAACTATAAAATTTGGTCAAATTCTTTCAAAAAACTAACCAAAAAAATTATAGATGTGGATTTGTTATCCACAGTCGTGGGATGATTGTGAACTGATCCATACTTGGTGGTTTTCTCAGCTGATTTACCAAACTTCGCAGTTTTTTGCTAGTTTTTATGAAATTTGTGTTGAGTACAAACGGATTCTTTTGTTATATAAGAACATAAATATGTGTATTGTGTGTTAAATTACTAACTATTCTTCAATGTTAAATAAGTATAGTCCATGTTGGTGACTAATTGAGAATACCTTATCTAAAGGTGATAATTCATGCGCTAAACGTGATATCAAAGGAAAAGCGATACTTGAAATCTAAACGGTCGAGGTGGGCTTCTTTTCTACCCTACACTATGTGTGGGCTTTCTTTTACTAAACTCTTTTACGTATGATTGTGGAGCTATAAGGGTGGTTTAAAGTATTTATCATGCCGTGATTTGTTTTAATGTGCCTATCTGATGTGGCTGTTGCCACTATTATATAAATCGAATTCGGGTCCTCGTAGAGCCGCAAACTCTACTTGGATTAGTGTACACCTATGGTAGATCGTGTGCTAGCGTACGGGCCGGCCGGTCTAGTGACCTGGTTTGCGGCCGCATTCCTTGTCATGTATTGGCAGATATGGCTATTGTCTATGGGAAAATGACTGATCAGTCGAATTTTACAATGGGAAATGATTTGAGTGCCTCGGGCCTTTCTAAAGCTAAACCCCGATGGTTACTTACGTATGGCATGATAAACTATATCTTTATTAAAAATGTTTTCGGCATAAGTCCACTGAGTATTTTATAAGTACTCAGCCCTGCATATGTTTTCCTTATGTGCAGGTTGAGCGGCGACGAGCGGTTGGCGGTGTTGAGCAAATTAAACGAAATGATAATATTGTCTTGAAACTCCGAGTGTCGTCGTGTCTTCACACATGACTTCACTCTTTCTCTTGGTCGTTTTCCGCTGCGATATTTCTTTTACTTATTAGCAATTGGGCTTGAACTTGAATTTGTTCCGTTATTGGATATTTTAAAGTCTTGCTGGATAATGTCAAACTCTTAATCTTTTTCATTAATATTAATGTCTGGCCCAACTCATTATTTAAACCCGAGCCCTCATCTTGTTTTATACTTAATTGCTCGTTTAATATGTTGGTCAAGCCTTATTGATGAAACCCTAGCCTTTTTTCCTTGTTATATTTAAGTCTGTTTAAGTCGCGATCGCCCGCATTTATTATACCCTAGAAGGGCGGTCGTGACAGTTTGGTATCAGAGCCTCAGTTCTTTCCGCTCTGGACCCAAGAGTCTTGTTGAGTCAAAGTCTATTAATGTGTAATTTGACTAAATGATAATCGTCGAAGGCTCAACACCACGACTCGTCTCCGCCCAACCACGAAGAATGAGGTAACAATTATCTCAATTTATATTGATCCGAACCTGTGAAATGTTGGAAATTTCAATGGGAATCGAAGATAATATGACGTCTTGGAAAATGTTGTTTGAAGTGTGGGATGATGAAAATACATGGATATGAAATTGCTTGATACGACTATGCCAAAAAAAATTGTTTGAATATTTTTGTGCACACCCCGATAAGGGAAATTGGCGAATATGTGATTGGACTTCTATGAGTTTGGATAGATGAAATTCTAAATGATTGAAAATTTCATGAATTGTGAAACGTGAAGTATGCGTGTGATTACTTGATTATACTATGAAACAACACCTATGGAAAATAAGTAAATACTATGGCTTTTGGAAAATGTTGTGAAGATATGAACCGTGAGACACTATGAGATTATACAATTGCTTTTGTTTAACAGTGAGGCATGATGGCTTTGAATGTGTTGGATATTGAAGTGTGATTGTGAACTTGTATTAATTGACGATGAGATTTGCTATTACGTCCACGAAACTGCAAATTTTTTACTTGAAGAAAATGCATGTTACTTCCATGAACGACAAAACTTTTATGCCTAGGCGGTTAAAATTTCATGACTATGAAACTGTGGAATGCAAAGCATGATACGCGCGTAGTTGCGAATTGTGATTGTGATACAGATGAGCATGAACTGCATGATTTATGAAATGCGATTCCATGGATGATTGATTGACTAAGTGTTGCTATTCACACATATTAATGTACGATGTTTGTTATGCTATGGAATACCAAATGATTTATACGAATAAATGTGTTGATTGTGCAATATATGCATGACGTTTATGTGGTGAAAATTCATGACCGGTGAAGTACGAGGTATCGTATAGAACCACTATTAAAGTGGAATGTGGAACTTTTGAACTTAGCTGCAAACGTAGGAGCCAGATGAAGCTTAAGTTAGGTAATGATCAGATAGACGTTGAAGTACGAGGCTTCAAGCTATGCTTGAAATTATAACTGTAAGTTGACAACTGCAATATCACTTTCCTGAGTGATAAAACCAACGAAAATATATATTTCAAACTTTGGTGTATCCTCATAATGGCGAGATCATACCTAAGATATAATAAAACTATGCAGTCTTGCATACCATGCCAAAATGGCGATGCGACACAAATACGATGACGTTTACCACACCTTAAGACCACGTGTGCAATGGCAATGCATTTCAAAAACTACGTGGCATGGCAAGAAGACTTTGGAGATGCGACCATCAAAAAAAATGTGTTATTAATTTCGACGATACGATGAATCTCAACTTGGAATCCACGGTTTCATAGAACGATGTTACCACGTTCAGGCTCGCGAAAAATGTGCGAGGGAGTGCAACCCTCTTAGCTAGAATGAACGATATTTAAATCAACAGTACTTACTTGGATTCTAAATTCCTTTCGGGACGTTTTGAATAAACGTGAGCCCTTGTCTATTTAAACTCCTTGGTTGACTCCCAATTTGCAAGTAATGCCCATTATACTTTCTTCATCGAGTTATGACTCGCTTTCAGTTCTTGAAAATTTGTACTTGCCTTCGTAACCTTGGACATCTTGATTAATCGTCTTCTTTGATTCATCTTTCGTAAGGACAATATTTTGACCTTGTGAACTTCCGTCATTGAACTTCATTCCTAAGGTCGTTTGCAGTTATGACCTTCAGTATGATCACACCTCCAGACCTGTTTTCTTCAAATAATGGAATATTCTTATTGGAACTATTGGTTCACCTCTTTATTTTGTAACCATGTATGTGGCAAGTTCTTTCTTGCAGAAGTGAAATTCTTTTTAGCTCGGTTTCACTACATATATTGCTTCATACTCAATGATTTTTCTTTCTGCAATAGCAAGTTAAGACTATCTTGTTCTCTCCTTCCTTAATGGTTGATCTTGTTAAATTTCTGAAAAATTCCATTCACTTTGAGTTGTCTTTAACAAACCCGCGAACCCATTGATGTGAGTTCATCTTTTTCCAATACCATGATGTTGTTGAACCATTATTTGTACTACTTCATGACATTTGTCTATGTTTCTAAATCCTGCCGCGACTTTGAACGATATCATTCATTGCTGTCCGAAATTTTTGCAAATTGTGATCTAGCAGTCGGCTATGGAATTTGAGAATTTTTGCAGTTTCATCATGTTTCCATGACCTATCTCATGTTCTTTTGAGCTCTCATCAGAAGTAAATTCTCAAATCTCTATGGGTTTTATTTGATACCTCTAAACCATTTGATTCTCAGAATGGACGGGTTGAGTCCAATGGAACTCAATCATTACATTGTTGTTCTTGTTTCCTTGATTAATTTTGGAGCCTTCCCGACTAAAAACATCTACAGCAATGTTGCAACAATTTGAAATCTGTTCATATCCAAGTAAGACTGTTGGGTCAAATTTCGAATCCTTGTTACTAGACAGTAGGGAAATGCAGTAGTCGACTCGGATATATGCAAGGAATAAGTTTCTATAGTCAGACAGGCTAAAAAATGACACACCCACCAGAAGCATCGACATAACCAACGAGATACATATATGAGTGAACGATCGATCGAACGATAAGCGAATAAAGAATATGAGAAGATGTGTTTACGGTCACCATCGTGCGAGGAATTTGTAGAGGAAGTACAAGCCCCTTCATAGAGTTTATCACACAAAATAAATATCGTTAACAAGAAAGAACCTATGAAAGGTGACGAGAAAGAGCCACGGGACGGCGACACGATCGAGAAAAGAGATGTGTGATAATACCATGAATGTTAGAAAAATCGTGTGGAAGTTGGAAGACAAATGAGAAGAGTTAATAGAAAATTTTCATGGGAGAACTTAAGTTAGTCACTCACGATTTGCAAGTTATGGCGATGAGAGATATCGACGTAATTCTAGGAATGGTTTGATTAACCATGAATTTTTGCGACGATTCGTTGTAAGGAGAGACAGATATCTCTACAAGCCCCGGGCAAGGAACCCATCGTATACTATGGAATCTCGATGAACCGGCGAACCTCTATCATCTCCGCGCTCCAAGCTAGTACGATGGTAAGAAAGGGGCGTCCTGCCTATCTTTCCTAACTACAAGGAGAAGAGGTAGGAGAAAGTAAAGTGGAAGATGTTGTCGTTGTATGAGAATTTCCCGACGTTTTCCCCAAAACTTTACCTGGACCACCGCCAGACCTACTACTGGAGTTCACAATCGACCTAGAGCCAGGGTCGGCACCTGTGTCCAAGGCACCATACAGAATGGCGCTTAAGGAGTTAGAGGAACTCAAGATACAGCTCCAAGAGCTTATGGACCTGGGTCTTATTAGACCCAGTGTTTCACCGTGGGGCGCACCGGTGCTTTTTGTGAAAAAGAAGGATGGACCGATGAGAATGTGTATCGATTATAGGGAACAAGATGACCCTCAAGAACAAATATCCACTGTCGAGGATAGATGACCTATTCAATCAACTTCGAGGAGCCGGTGTATTCTCTAAGATGGACTTGAGGTCCGGGTACCATCAGTTGAGAGTCCGAAGAGAGGATATACCAAAGACGGCTTTTCGTACGAGATATGGTCACTATGAGTTTGTCGTAATGCCGTTTGGATTGACAAATGCACCCGCAGTATTCCACCCGCAGTATACTTAGATAATTTCGTCTTGATCTTCATAGATGACGTGCTTGTCTACTCGAAGAATGAGGAGGAGCACGATGGGCATCTACGAATCACCTTGGAGATGTTGAGGACCGAGAAGCTATACGCTAAATTCGGCAAGTACGAGTTTTGGCTTAAGGAAGTAAATTTCCTTGGTCACATCGTGTCGGCAGAAGGAATCCGAGTGGATCCCGCCAAAGTTGAGGCTGTACAATAATGGAAGTCACCATCGACACCAAACGAGATTCGGAATTTCCTAGGATTGGCAGGATACTACCGAAGGTTCATAGAAGGATTCTCCAAGATAGCGAGACCAATGACCCAACAACTCAAGAAGGGAGTGAAAGTCAATTGGACTCCCGAGTGCGAGGCTAGTTTCCAACTCTTGAAGGAAAAGCTAACTAGTGCACCAATCTTAGTTGTACCAGAACCTGGAGTGAACTACGTGGTATACACGGACGCTTCAAAGGTGGGACTTGGATGTGTATTGATGCAAAGCAACAAGGTGATTGCTTACGCATCCCGGCAATTGAGACCGCACAAGTTGAGCTACCCAACCCAAGACTTGGGTCTAGGTGCAGTAGTACATGCCCTAAAGATTTGGAGGCATCATTTCTACAGAGTTCGATGTGAAATCTTTACGGACCACAAGAGCCTGATATATTTCTTCGAGCAAAAGAGATTTAAACATGCGACAATGAAGATGGCTTGAATTGGTGAAGGACTACGATTATGGCATCAACTACCACCCTGGCAAGGCAAATGTAGTGGCAGATGCCTTGAGACGGAAGGGTCATTCCCAACTAGCCACCTTTCTCACCATAGAAGAAATCCTGGTTGGCGAGTTTAGTAAGATGCGCTTGGAAGTGGTGAGAGCACCGGAAACAGTCGAAGCACGAATCGCCACTTTAATGGTTGAACCTAATCTAAGAACAAGAATCGTTGCAGCACAACGAATGGATACGAAAGTTGGAAAATTTCGAACTAAAGTGAGAACTGGAAAATCTGGAAGTTTTAGTGAGGAATCCGACAACGCCCTCATTTTTGAAGAGAGACTGTGCGTACCAAACAACGTGGAACTCAAGAACGAGATCATGAGTGAAGCTCATGAGACTCCATACACCGCTCACCTGGGAAGCACGAAGATGTATCAAGACTTGAAAGAGTCCTTTTGGTGGAATTGTATGGAGAGTGACATAGCGACATTTATGGAATGCTGCTTAGCCTGCCAGCAAGTGAAGGCTCTACATCAACGACCGTACGAAAAGTTGCAACCACTAGAAATTCTCGAGTGGAAATGGGAGCACATTGTCATGGACTTTATGACATCTTTGCCAAAGACGCAAAAAGGGAATACTGCCATATGGGTAAGTATAGACCGACTCACCTACCGATTCCCGTAACGCCTGGATCAAGCAAGCTAGCTCAGATCTACATATAGGAAATAGTGCGACGGCATGGAGTCCCAGTGACGATCACGTCTGACCGTGACTCGAAACTCACATCAAGATTTTGGATGAGTCTGCAACGCGAGCTTGGAACTTGATTGAATTTTAGCACGACTTTTCACCCGCCGACCGATGGACAATCCGAGAGGGCAATCCAAACTCTCGAGGTCATGTTGACAACCGTGGTGCTCGACCGCGGAGGAAGTTGGGAATCAATGCTACCGCTGATCGAATTAGCTTACAACAACAGTTTCCAAACAACAGTAAACATGGCGCCGTACGAAGCCTTGTATAGAAGAAAGTGTAGATCGCCGCTCTCTTGGGACGAAGTTGGCGAACGAGGAGTACTTGGACCTGATGCAGTTAATGAAATGATTAAAATTGTTCGACAAGTTCGTGAAAAGATCAAAGAAGCTCAGGACAGACAAAAGTCGTACGCGGATGTCCAACGAACCGACTTGCATTTTCAAACCGGCAACAAAGCTTTCCTCAAAGTATCCTCGTCAAGAGGGATAACGCGTTTTGGTGTCCAGGGAAAGTTGAAGCCACGATTTATCGGGTCTTATGAAATTCTAGAAGGAGTAGGACCCGTTGTGTACCGTTTGGCGCTACCCCCAAGCCTTGGAAACGTGCACAACGTCTTTCACGTATCACAATTGCGAAAACACGTTTTTGGCCTAAAGCATGTGATTCACTACGAAGAAGTCGCGTTGAACCCGGACTTGAGCTACGAGGAGAGACCCCAAATGACTTTAGACCGAAAGGTCCAGAATGTGACAAAATAAACCGGTTGCTTACGTGAAAGTACTTGGGAGAAACCACGGACACGAGGAAGCCACGTGGGAGCTTGAGGACAAGGTGATGGAACTGTACCCAGAACTCTTCCCTTGAGAGTACCAAATTTCAGGACGAAATTTCTTTTAAGAGTGGTAGGATGTAACGCCCCACTTTTCGAACCCTAATTTTCGAACCCTAAAATTTTGCATTAAATGTTTTAATGCCGTGAAGTATGTGGATTAATTGACGAGTGAATTAATTGCTTGATTTCTATGCGACCTAATTTTGTTTTGGAGTTGAGAGGTGGAATAGTCAATCTTGTCGAATTGATGACGTGGCCTTAATTAATCGATGCGGAATGAAATATAGCCGCAATTTATATTTTTATTTTGGGGAGTGAGATTTTAATAGGATCATCAATAACTACCTTACCCATTTTATTGGAATTTTCGACCACTATGAATTTATGGAGAGGAATTCTATTTTCTTGGATTTAATTATTTGCTTGGGATAATTATCCAATTAAATCCAAAGCCAATTATTACCTCCATGGAAATTTCGACCCCTATGGTTTATTCATGGAGATTTTCGAAAATCTCCTAATTATGGAGAGGTGGAATTATTCATTATATTAATTGATCCCTTATTTATTTCTTTCTATGATTTAATTGGAATATCCTAGCAAATCTTACCTTACCTTAATTTATTCAAGATTTGGAAATTATTCCTTGTGGAAGGAATATTTCACACGCCTATTTCCATTTATTGTGGGAGGATTTTTATTGATTTTCTTGCTCCGTATTATTTTATTATGCTCCGTGAAAATACTAAATTAAATCAATGGCTAAATAAATAGCCATGATTTTCGAAATATTCTCCCTTATTCTCCCTCATCTTCCACGCCAATCATCCCCCAAATCTTCTTCAAATATCTTTTAATTAATCCTCCATATCTCATGAAATTAATTGGAGATTCTTTCCTAACTCTATAAAATATGAGAAACCCTACACCTAGAGATCAAAAATCACGCTCCCACCCCCCCCCCCTTGAAACTCACGCCACTTTTCTCTCCCACTCTCTCCCAATCTTCTCCAATTTTTCTCCATGAATTCTTCTTCCTTTGAAAAGAATTTAAGTTGAAGCCTCTAGAGTTGTTGAAGAATCGAGATCATGTTTTGTTTCTACCAATCGTTTCTATCAAGAAGAGGTATTTTGATCTATCTTTTCTCATCTAACCGATTAATCGGTATTCTTGAACCCTCATGCATATAGTGAGTGTAGGGATTTCAAATCTAAGGGATTTAATCGGTGGGAATTTGTGTTTGGATGTGTGATTTGCGTTTTGAATTAATTGTTTGATGATTTAATGAATCTATGATGAATGATATATGATGTTACGAAAACATGAGTATAAGGACTCTCTCGAGCATGTGTGTGTGTTAAAACCATGAAAAAGTTGATTTTGAATAAATAGGGATAAACCCTAATTCGAATTTTTAAAGGCATGAAAAGCTGTAAGTTCGGACAGTATGTTCCGACATGTATTTGACCGACCAAATGAACTCCGCTTTGATCGATTCTTTTTCCTGGGTAAACCTCATGATGTCTTCTGTATTGTGTGCGAATTTCAACTCATTTAGACGAAATATGAATTTATGGTGAATTTTTAAAGTTGACTGCGCAATTCTGCCAGAAACATGTTTTCTCGACCAGTGGGTTACGTCTTTGATTTGACCGACTAAAAAGGGGTATTTTGACATGAAATTTAAACTGGAAGTTATTTTATGAGTCTACTGCTTTTTTGTAAAGTTTTAGCCCCAACGGAAGTCGGATGAATTTTAAATGATTTTTATAAAATGGTTGCGCAGTGCTGCCAGATTTCTACCTTTGCAAAATAACTATATCTTTATGTTTTGAATGGCATACATGAATTATATATGTGACGAGAGGATGTGATATGCAAAGATGTTATGCTATGATGTGATTTCCATTTGTTGTTGGGAAAAGGGAAAAATTAAGGACATGCATAATATTAAGTCCATGTTGGTGACTAATTGAGAATACCTTATCTAAAGGTGATAATTCATGCGCTAAACGTGATATCAAAGGAAAAGCGATACTTGAAATCTAAACGGTCGAGGTGGGCTTCTTTTCTACCCTACACTATGTGTGGGCTTTCTTTTACTAAACTCTTTTACGTATGATTGTGGAGCTATAAGGGTGGTTTAAAGTATTTATCATGCCGTGATTTGTTTTAACGTGCCTATCTGATGTGGCTGTTGCCACTGTTATATAAATCGAATTCGGGTCCTCGTAGAGCCGCAAACTCTACTTGGATTAGTGTACACCTATGGTAGATCGTGTGCTAGCGTACGGGCTGGCCGGTCTAGTGACCTGGTTTGCGGCCGCATTCCTTGTCATGTATTGGCAGATATGGCTATTGTCTATGGGAAAATGACTGATCAGTCGAATTTTACAATGGGAAATGATTTGAGTGCCTCGGGCCTTTCTAAAGCTAAACCCCGATGGTTACTTACGTATGGCATGATAAACTATATCTTTATTAAAAATGTTTTCGGCATAAGTCCACTGAGTATTTTATAAGTACTCAGCCCTGCATATGTTTTCCTAATGTGCAGGTTGAGCGGAGACGAGCGGTTGGCGGTGTTGAGCAAATTAAACGAAATGATAATATTGTCTTGAAACTCCGAGTGTCGTCGTGTCTTCACACATGACTTCACTCTTTCTCTTGGTCGTTTTCCGCTGCGATATTTCTTTTACTTATTAGCAATTGGGCTTGAACTTGAATTTGTTCCGTTATTGGATATTTGAAACGGTGTTTGTTATGTCAGGGTGCTTAGGTGTCGTTCAAGCAAGGATATATCCTACTGGTCAGGATAGCGATCCTAACTAAGCCTAGACCCTGGTTTCAAAAATTCCTCAACCCACTTCTACTGATCAGTATAGTGGTGGTAAGGGTCGAATCCCACAGAGATGGTGCGTTAAAACTATTGTGGTGATATTCTGGATGGTTTGGTTAGCTACCACGCTCGGGTTGAGTTTCTACCTAGGCAAGAATTTAAAGGTAATTTCCTACTGACTAGAATGGGGAAAGAAGTGTAGGGATGCAGCTGTGTACGTGGAAATAGGGGGACATTTTTGTAACAGAAAATATTTGGAAGGTACGGGATTCTATTTTGGGCTAGACAGAATATTCAGAGGGTAGTGGTAGACATGGTGACTAGGCTGACAGATCTGCAGGTTTTAACTAAAAGTAAAGGACAAAAGCAAAAAGCATCTAAAAAGCAAAGTGGTCCCCAACATTAGACAGGGACATCATCTTCTTCAACAACACAAACTAAAATCAGAAAATAATTCCAGATTCAACACGGAAACACAGTTTATCAATTCGCGAACACAGATCCACAAATAAGAACACCAAATCTGAAATCAAAACATAGAAAATTCAACTCCGCATACTGGTCAACAGGAAAACGAAACGAACTCAAACTAGACTTCACATGCAGCGATTCACTCACGATCAAACAGTTCCACGTTTAACTAAAGGAATTTTGACGGAAACAAAGAAAGAAAAGATTCATCACTTAAAACACCAAAGAACCTTAGATCTAAGCTAACTAGGCGGAAAAGAAAGGAAAAGAAATCAACACCATAACGGAAACGGAAATCAACTTCATATCTTAAACACGTTCGGATCTTCCACAAGTACTTCAAAAATAGAAAATATCCGAAAGCAAACAAAGATCCAACGTAAGGAAAGCAAGTAAATTAAACTACGAAAGCGAATAAAAGTGTTTTGCCACTCCGGGTGATGATATCTCTAACTACGGTTCTGCTGGCTGGAACGGACGATCTGGAACTCCGGGAACTTCTAAATCTTCAAGTGACCATGGCAGTGGCGAGGAACGAGATTCTGGACTGGGCTGAAGGACTGAACTCCGAGAGAATTCTACCTAAGAGTGATGATGATGAATTCCGATTGGTGATTCTCGTTGATAAATATTTTCTTCTCTCCAAGTGGCTTCCTTTTATAGGGAGGCTTACCCTTGATTTTTAGGGTAAGACCTTGCGGTGAGATGACTTCTTTGCCCTTAATTGTGATTGAGCAGTCCCAGCTATCCTCCTTCTCCATCTCGAGCCATATTTGCATGTATACTGGTCAGTACGTAATCGTCCTGACGCCCTTTTCACTTGAAGTGTCTGAAACTCTGCCTACTGGCTAGAATGCTTACCCTGCACGCTTAAGCAACTAGTTTTTGCAGATATAATTCAATTACGCACATCATACTGACCAGTAACCTAGGCCTAGAATACGACTTATCAAACTGCTCACACTTACCACATGCTTGTCCTCAAGCGTGAAGAACAAACAAAAACGAATAAGTCGAATTCTAGCCTGGTTACTCCCCTGACCGACTCTACCTAAACTAGACTCTATACTACAACGACGCAAAGAAAAAACACTTGGTCAAACACAGAAAAAGACACACAAACACACAAACACAATTAAAACCGAAACACAAAGATTTGGGCTATATTTTCAACCATCCCTTACCTCGGGATCTGGTGCAATCCGGCCTTAGACAGCCTTGAACTCCTGCCACCCCCCCATTCCTTCCTGGTCAGTACATCCGTTTGTCAAGATCGCCCAAACTCTCGGCCAAACACTAGATTCACTCGGTCTCTCATACCTCACCAGGAATGTTGGGACCGCATTATCTCAATATGCTCAACCACGCTTGCTTCGGACTTGGATCTCACGTGCAGCTACTGGGTTGCAGTGTTTTGGGGTAGATGTTCCTAAGGCTCTAAGTTTTCAAAATTTCTATTTTATTGGTGCGAGGGAACTGTGTGCATTAGGCTTCTGATCAGTTGCTTCTTAGTTGGCGCTTCTGGCTTGGGTCTCCAACTGTTCAGTATCATCTTGTGGCTTTGCCACCCTTATTCCTTCTCTTTTTTGTGGTCAAGTTTCTGACCATTTTTCTCCACATTCTTCTCTCTCTCTTTTTTTCGTGGCTTCGCCACCCTTATTCCTTCTCTTTTCCCTCTTTTTTTTTTTTTTTTTGGGGACCCGGGATAACTCCCTGGTCGATTTTCTTCCGAACCTTCCTGCCCAGCTGAAGTATGCTTTCTTGTACATCTTTCTGGCCATTAGGCTTCATTCGCCTCACGCTTTGCACACACACAGTCCCAGTGGCTAGGGGTATTTATCTGGGTAAAAGAGTTAGGAAAAAAGGTTCTAAGGGTGGTTTTTTTTTTTTTTTTTTTTTTTTGATGGGGGGTTTCCTACTGCCTTCAGTCTTTGCTACCCGTGGTCACTTCATCCTAGGCAATTTGTGGCAGCCTCTCTTCCTTTTCCATATATGTGGAAAGTGGTTCCACTTAAAGCTTATAACTCACATTTTAAGAGGGCTTTCGCGCTTGGCTCTAAGTATGGGCTTTTCTCTCATACTCACATCATCTATCCTGACCAGGAGGTACTAGGGAGGGTGGTTTCGGTTTTCCAGCACGTCTCATCTCCCTCAGTTCCCTTCACCGTCAGCTCAAGACGGTTGAGTTTTAAGCCCAATCAACACACACAAAATAAAAAAACTAAACCTAACAGGACACTAACACAAGCACGAACACAAAAACTACACATATACACATACTCATCATACTGGTCATTGCGTCCCCCCTCCCACTTCACAAGTGTCTGCCCTTAGATAGGGCTGTGAAGTGGAAAAGGTAATGGCCAGTATGATGGACACATAGACAAACAGACAAAAACAACAAATTAAAACTAAAACTTCTCACACTTAGACTATGGAATAGGCTAAGTGTGAGATTTTGAAAACCTAAACAGCAACTAACAAAACACATATATACACAAAACTCCTCACACTTAGGCCGTGCAACGGACTAAGTGTGAGTTAACATGCTTACGAAAAACAGAAAACACAAACACATGCGCCAAAAGACAAACCCTTAACTTCTCACACTTAGACTATAGAATAGGCTAAGTGTTACGAACGGGGTTTGCGCACAAACAGAAATTATACTACCTAGACACACAAAACACAATTAAAAACGAAAAGCTAAAAACGAGAAAATAAAAAGAAAAACTAACTGGTCAGATGGGGGTGGTCTTAGCGAAGTCTCCTGCTCCTCCGTGGGGCAGGTGGTGTAGGCTGCTTTTCCAGGGGTTCCTCTTCCGTTCCAGTGTGATCCTCACTCTCCTTCGCCGGTTCCTCGGCTGCTGCCGGCACCTCGGCGTTCTCTTCCTCGGGCTCGTCTATCATTGTCTCTGGTGGGTGGGTCTCATCGTCCTGGCCTCCATGGCCGCTTGTTCCTGTAGCTTGTTCTTTCTTCCGGCTGGTCACTTCTTCCAACAACACATCTATCACGGATGCCATCCGGCCCATCTCTGTGATCAATCGATGGTTTTCCTCTCCCAAAGTAGTCACTAACGTCTCCATAGCATCTTGCTTTTGAGCCAATGTCTTCTGCTCTGCAGATCTCTCCAACATCCTTTCCATCACTGCCGCTAGCTTGACCATCTCTGCTTTCAATATCTTATTCTCCTCTCTAACTTCATCCATTTCCTTCTCCATTCTGGCTTGACGCTGTTCCTGGTCCGATGCTAATCTGATCATTTCTACCCTTATCTGTCTGCTTCCCTCCGCTATCTTCTCCACAGCTTCTTCCATCCCCTCTTGTCTCTGGTCGTGTGCCGGTGCTTCATGAGCTGCTGCCAACCGAGCAGTGGGTGTAGCTTCCTCTCCCATCGCGTAGAAGTGTGGCACGCCTTGCCTCATGTATACCGCATTCGTCCGGACGAATAGGGGGGTGTCAAACAATCCTGGGGCGTCCACCATCGTCAAGGGGGTTAAGTCTTTGTCCTCTGAAACGGTGACGTTGTTTCTCACAAAGATTCCCAATATATGGCAGAGGGAAATATTCCGTGCTGGGTGGGTAGCGATGAGGTGACATGTGTATGCAGTCCAGAACCCTAAGTGCAACTTCTTGCCTCTCTTGGCACACCACATAAGATACAATTCCGTCATCGATGTCCGGACTGCCGAATTCGACTGTCCTAAAAGGTTGTAACCCAAGAAGAGTTGAACCAGGCGTAGATTAGGATCGTTGAGATGGATAGATCGGGAGATAGTGGACTGAAACTGTCCTGCCCCGGGGTGAGTAAGCTCTTCCCAAGCTACCTGGGGCTCAAAGTCCACATGCCTGCGGGGAATCCCCCGCTCCCTATCTCTCCACTCGGGCCCTATGGCCTCCTCCAAACTGCATATCCCTAGCCGAACAGTCCATTCAATCAAATTCATCCTAATCTCTCCTCCAAATCCGTTGTGACCTTGAATCGAAAGGTCGCAAAAAATTCTTTGGCCAAATCGACCGGAACATTCAAATTCTCATTCCTTAACAGCCATTCAAAACCCAATTCGTGGAAAAGGGCGAGAAACGATTCCCGAACCTTCAATTCATCTAACGAGGGGAGATGAATTACCTTTCCACACTTAACCTTCTTGCCTTTTGCGTTCTTGGTGCGATAGATGGATTGGAGCTCCTTGGAGTCAAAAAATTGCATCCCCTCCACCGCGTCATCTGTGAGCTCCACCGTCCAATGCTTATATCGGAGTGGTTCTGCAGGTGGATGCAATAGCTCCCGATGATCGTTAGGGAGTTGCTGCTCCTTGTACTCCTCATCTTCCATGGTCGTATCGCTATCGGATTCAGATTCTTCACTGATCTCATACTCACTATCACTCTGCTCTCGTTGGCTGGATGGGGTCCTCTAAGCAGCCTCGGTGATCACTATGCCAGTGTTCACGACACGTGGTTTCTTGGTGCTAGGCTTCTTCTTCATAGGGGCTTTTCCTTTCCTTTTTCTTTCTATCTGGTACCTGGCTTCCTCCTCAGCTTTGTCGGTCTCTACTTCGGTCTCCCTGTGGCCTACTGACCTGGATGCGAGGTCCAGACCCTCAGCCATCCCGTCAGCCTCCTCACCTTGGCCACTCAGTGTTGGAGAGACCGCTTCGGTTTCCTTTGCAGTATCCTCTAGGTCAGTAACAGGTAAAGACTCCTCCTCAGGTTTTGTGGGAGTGGTCCTCTCCTCTTCACTCAAGATTTCCACGGGATCTGCCTCTGTGTTCGGCTTCGCCCTACTAGCTGCCCACTTTCCCAAGCATCTCTGCGAAATTCTCCGCGGTTTGGGCGAGTCTGCCTTGGGGTCTGCTTTCACCACCAGTTTCCGCTTTATGGGCTTGGGCTTCACTACCGGAGGTGCCACCGGTTCTGGTTCGTTGGTTTCTGCAGCTGTTTCCTCCTCTCCTACCTGCATTCTACCATCCCCTACTTCTGCTCGGGGATCTACTGGCTCTTTTTCTTTACTCGGTGCTTCTCCTTTCCCTCCTATCAACTGGAAAGGTCGGCCTTCCGGTATGTTTCCTGATGTGGCTTTCTCTCTGTTTCCTGACCCTCAGCCATTAGTGCAGTGTCCTCTTCTCTCTGGTTGACCCTGTTCAGAATCGAGTCAAATTCTTCGTCCGTCATTAGGCCTTGTTTTCTGGCCGATTCATTCAAATCTATTTCCGGCCTTCTCACTTCTTGAACTACCGGCTCCGCTTCGGGCGCTTTCTCTGTTCCTTCGCTCCCCTCCGGAGTTGTCTTGCCTTGACTCGACTTTTTCGTACGCTCCTCAGAGTCGGAGTCGTAATGTGTGGTGATAGCGTCGAGCTCTGCCGAATTCGGCACTGAATCTGCTGAATGACTGTCCGGCGCAGGCGGGAGTTCACTGGGTGTGGTTCCTACACCCCCCATTTGATCAAAACCAGTCAATGCCGCCGTCCAGTCCCGAGTAGGGTCCTGTTGACGAAGAAATGCCATCATGGCATCCATGGAAATCATAGGTGGTGGCTGAGCGGTCGGTGCTGGTGGCGGTGGATTTTGCTGTGGTTGTGCCTCCTGGGTTTCTTGGCGGCGCGTTTGATTTTCCGGGCGAAAGCTTTCTTCCCCATGAGTGGAAATCTGCGATTTAGTGGTGAAAAGGTAGGGTTGAGGGTTGAGAATGATGTTTCCGCGAGAGAGATGGACAAGGATTTCTTGAGAGCGAATTTGAAAATGAGGGTTTGTGAGGGGAAAGGGTTGAGACGGTAAGTTTAATTCGGGTGAGAGAGAGCAGTTGCAGGTGGTTGTAACCGGTTATTAGCGGTAGCCGGTCGCGACGTTTCAGACGGGAAGGGCGGTTGAGGTTGCTGGCCTCTGATTGGTCCGCGCGTCTTTTCCCTCTGCTCATGCGTCATTTCTCTTGCTGTCACCCTGCAAAAGCTGCACAAGCTTTAATTCAAATTTTCGTCCTATCCATAATTCCTCCTCTAATTGCCTAAAAAGGAGACTAATTTAAATGGGCACTTAAATAACATTTTGAAATAGCACCAAATAAGCAATCCTTTGGTCAATGCGCACTTCAAATTAAAATTAAGGCCCGAAAATTTTTTTTTTTGGATTTTTAGGAATTATCTAGCGTGCAAAAATTAATTACGTATTTACAATATTTACAACTTTCTTAGGTAATTTGGAATTCAACTTGACCAGTATATGCATACTATTCTCAAAGGGAAACTGGCCGCGTGGAATTCTAAATTCCTATCTTACTGATCAGTATGAAACCGATGTAAGTGGCTGTAGTGGAATTTCATCCACTACACCCACCTCGCTATTATCCCTGAATATTTTCAACCTATGCCCATTTACTATGAAAGGTTCAGAGTTAGAAAAACTCCCTGAAATTTCTACTGCCCCGTTGGACCGGAGTGCAGTTATGATGTAAGGTCCTGTCCATTTGGACTTGAGTTTCCCTGGCATAAGCTTCAATCTTGACTGGAAGAGTAGTACTTTCTGGCCAACATGGAGCTCCTTAGTCCTCAGATTTCGATCATGCCATAATTTAGTTCGTTCTTTGTACCACATGGCGGAATCGAATGACTCCAATCTAAGTTCCTCAAGCTCCTGCAGTTGCAGCTTCCTTTCCTCTTCACAGGCTGTAGCATCCATATTCACTTTCTGTACTGCCCAGTATGCTCGATGCTCGATTCCAACTGGTAAATGGCACATCTTTCCAAAGACAATCCGGTAAGGGGACATGCCTATGGGAGTCTTGTAGGCTGTTCGATACGCCCAGAGAGCATCCTCTAACCTTACACTCCAATCCTTCCTAGAAGTGTTCACCGTCTTCTCCAAAATTTTCTTTATTTCGCGGTTAGAGATTTCTGCTTGACCATTTGCTTGCGGATGGCAAGGGCTGGATAGTCTATGGTGCACACCGTATTTCTTCATTAAAGCTTCAATTGTGCGATTACAGAAGTGTGTGCCTTGATCGGATATGATCGCCCTGGGCACACCGAATCGGCTGAAGATATGACTCTTTAAGAATTTGGCCACTTCCTTGGCTTCACACGTGCCTGTGGCCTTGGCTTCCACCCATTTGGAGACGTAGTCTACAGCAACTAGGACATACAGATTCCCATAGGATGAAGGGAAAGGCCCCATGAAATCCATTCCCCATATGTCGAATAACTCGCAAACTATTACGGGTACCTGTGGCATTTCATCCCGGGCAGATATTCCACCGGTCAGTTGGCAACGCTCACAACTTCTGCAAAACTCGTACGCATCTTTGTTGAGGGTTGGCCAATAAAAGCCGCTATCCAAAATCTTCCTAGCCGTCTTCTTGGACCCGAAATGTCCTCCGCATGCTAACGAATGGCAGTGGGTCAAAACATCCCGCTGATCCCAGTCAGGAATGCACCTCCTTATCACTTGATCGGACCCTACCCTCCACAAACAGGGGTCGTCCCAAAAGTAGTATTTCGCTTCACTCTTGATCTTCATTCTTTGGGCTTTGGTAACACTTGGCACTTCTGGAAGCTCTCCAGTTACCAGGTAGTTGGCCAGGTCCGCGTACCAAGGCTCTTGCCCTACCTTCTCTTTTCCTTTTGCTGTATCATTCTGACCAGTAAGCTTGAACACTTCTTCCCAATCAATTTTTCTGGGCACAAAAATCACCTCACACAAATGTTCCTCTGGAAATTTATCATGCACTTCGTCACTGTTTCCATCTTGCACTATTCTGCTCAAATGGTCCGCCACTTTGTTCTCGACTCCTCGCTTATCTTCTACCTCCCAGTCAAATTCTTGCAGCAAGAGTACCCATCGGATCAAGCGTGGTTTGGATTCCTTCTTGGCAATCAGATACTTAATCGCCGCATGGTCAGTATACACTATGACCTTAGATCCCAACAAATATGGCCTGAACTTCTCGAAGGAATACACCACCGCCAGCATCTCCTTTTCAGTGGTATCGTAATTCCGCTGGGCTTGATTTAAAGTCTTGGACGCATAAAAATTACGTACCTCTTCCCGTCGATCTTCTGACCCAGCACGGCTCCTACCGCAAAATCGCTGGCGTCGCACATTACTTCGAACGGATGGTTCCAGTCAGGAGCCCTTATGATAGGTGCGGATATCAACTTTTCCTTGAGAAGGTTGAAAGCAGCCTTGCATTGCTCATCAAAGATGAATTCCACTTCATTCTGAAGCAATCTAGTAAGGGGCTGGGCGATCTTGGAGAAATCCTTGATAAATCTTAGATAAAATCCGGCGTGCCCCAGAAAACCCCTTATTCCCTTCTGATCAGTAGGGAATGGTAATTTGGATATAACATCTACCTTGGCATCGATCCACTTGGATACCTCTCTCTGAGACCACGTGTCCTAAAACTATCCCTTCGGCGACCATAAAATGGCACTTTTCGAAGTTCAAAACCAAACTCTTTGCTTGACATCTCTCCAAAACTATATCTAAATGGTGAAGGCAAGAGTCGAACGAATCTCCGTAAACCGTAAAATCGTCCATGAATATCTCTATGCAATCCTCAATCAAATCAGAAAATATGCTCATCATACATCGTTGAAATGTACCTGGAGCGTTGCACAGGCCGAAGGGCATGCGACGGTATGCATAGGTTCCAAACGGGCAAGTGAAAGTAGTCTTGTCCTGGTCCTCAGGATCTACGTAAATTTAGAAATACCCGCTGTACCCATCTAGAAAGCAGAAATACTTCTTCCCAGCTAATCTCTCCAACATTTGGTCGATGAACGGCAGGGGAAAATGGTCCTTCCTGGTCGCATTGTTCAGCTTACGGTAATCGATGCACATTCGCCAACCCGTGACTAGCCTCGTTGGGATCAGTTCATTCCTCTCATTCTGAACTACTTGGATGCCCGACTTCTTTGGGACCATGTGGATCGGGCTGACCCACTCACTATCCGGTACTGAATAGATAATCCCTAGCGACAACAACTTCAAGATCTCCTTCAATATCTCTTCTCACATGTTAGGGTTTACCTTCCTTTGAGCATCTCGATGTGCCTTCGCTCCTTCCTCCAACCTAATGTGGTGCATGCAGACGTCGGGGCTAATCCCCACTAAATCTGTAAGACTCCATCCAATTGCCTTCTTGTTCTTGCTCAGCACGGTCAGTAGCCTAGTCTCTTGTTCTTTCGTGAGGCTGCTACTGATGATCACAGGATAAGAGTTCTCCTCTCCAAGGAAAGCATACTTCAAATTTGGTGGCAACTTCTTCAGCTCAACTTGAGGTGGAAGTGTGTCTTCGGGTAGAGGGTTTTTCTCAATCTCTCCTTCTTTTTCTAAACCTCCCTTCGATGGTTCTTCTATACTGGCTGGTAGCTGAACCCCTGCGGCTCCAGTGAACTCCGATTTCTGACAGAATTCCTTGATTACTACTTCTATTTCTTCATCAGTCAACCCTTGGCTACTGATCATTTCACACCATGCAGCGGCTTCGACGTCAGCCTGCTCATAAGCATCTAATGCTTGGAGTTTCTCCTGCAATAGTTCGGTCTCAAGAAAATCTTGGACAAGGGGGTCAATCACATCAACATAAGACAAATTTTCAGAATCAATCGATTTCTTCATGGCTTCATTGATATCAAAAGTAAATTTCTCTCCATGGAAATCAATGCAAATTGTCCCCTCGGCCATGTCTACTATTGTCTTAGCCGTTCTCAAAAATGGCCTTCCTAACAACACTCCACTAGATTCCCTAGCTTCATGCTCACTCATTTTGATCACATAAAAATCAGCAGGATAGGTAAAATCATGCACTCTTACTAACACGTTTTCTAAAACTCCCTCAGGACTTATGCACGACCTATCAGCCAGTTGGATCAACACCCTAGTATTAGACAATCTAACTCCCTTCAATCGGTTATAGATAGACAATGGCATAACATTTATGGACGCCCCCAAATCACACATTGCATGTTTGACCTTCACATCTCCTATAACTATAGGCAAAGTGAACATACCTGGATCGGCTCTCTTGGGTGGTAACTTCTCTTGCACTATTGCTGACGCTATTCCTTCCACCATAATCTTGCCATCCTTCTGGGCTCTCCCGGCTATGAAGTCCTTAATGAATTTCCCGAGAGGGGGTAGCTTCACGGCTTGGAGGAATGGTATGGTGACATCCAACTTCCCAAAAATCGACAAGTAGTCAACCAGGTCTTCTTTCTTCCTCTTTGTAACAAATCGGAATGGGAACGGTTTCTCCCCTTTTTTTTCCTCTACTGGTTCTTCAGCAACCTTCTTGGAGTTTTTCTTGGGTAGTTCCTGGGTCTGGGCCTCCATTCTGGGTTCTACCTCTTGAGGGGGTGTCTTCCTGGTCAGTAGGGTGTCGGGTTCACCTCGTAAACTTAGTGTATCATCCAAGAAGAATGGATCCTTCATCCGAGGCATAGTTCTCCCTAATTCATCCACTGAAATGGTATCACCTCCTATCTTCGTTCCATTAGATCCTCCACCAGGTTGTTTCGGTTGAGGCGCGTCATAAGTGGTTCCCGACCTCAACGTAACCTTACTCACATTTGCCTTTTCGGGCATTTGGACTGTAGATGGGAGTTTCCCTGCATTTCCCTTTAAATCACCCACCGAACTGGCCAGTTGAGCTAACTGCCTATTCATCATATCCATGTTCGCCTTATGTTCCTTCTGGGCGTTTTGCATCCCCTGCACGACCTCATTATGGGATTGCAATTCTCCTTTGATACTCTGTTGTGATGCTAGCATTTCACCCATCATGTCTTCAACGGATCTCCTTGACCTGTTCGAGTTTTGGAAATGACTTGGCCCTTGGTGTTGATAGTTCTGGGAGTTTTGCTGGCCTTGATTAGGCGGGTATTGGTTATACTGGGCAGGAGGGGTGTACTGATCTTGAGGATATTGATTCTGGTGCTGGCCTTGGAATTGATTTTGGTTCTGATGGTTTTGGGGTCCTGGGTTTGGCTGATTTTGGAAGTTTTGGAAGTTTCTCTGGTGGGGTGGCACATAGACAGGGTTCGGGTTCTGTGGGTTTTGGTTTTGGGAATGTTGGTTTCTTCCTGACCAGTTGGGCTGGTAGTCTGGGTTCGCTGGTCCACGGTTAGGGTTTTGGTTCGGATGAGGGTTATACTGGTTCTGACCTTGGTTCTGATTTTGGCTCCCATCACCCCATCGGAAGTTTGGATGATCCCTCCATGGTGCATCCCGTTGCCTACCTTGAATCCAATGCCCACTAGAGTTGAAGTACCATATTCCCGAAGTCATTAGGCTGATCATAGTTCGGTCCTTGATTTCCCTGATCTGCACCCTTGTAATTCCCAGTTGGGGGAGGTGGTGGAGTACTCTTCTCGATCGCACTCAGAAGTGACTTCTTCAGCTCATCCATTTTCAAATCCATTTTCTGTTACAGTGTATTTTCCTGATCAGTAACCGAGGCAACAACAGCCCGCTCTCGGTTATATCCTTCCCTTGGATGGTCATACTCTTTCTTTGCATTCAGTAACTTCCTTAGGACTCTCTTTGCTTCGCTAACCTGCAATTGCGTGAAGCTTCCTCCCGACGATGAATTTGCCAGGTCCTTGGTTACCGCGTTCATGCCTTCGTAGAAAGTATGATGTACTTCAATGTCCGCCATGCGATGGTTGGGACACGATTCCAAAAGACCCATGTATCTTACCCAATAATCACTCAAGGGCTCATCATACCCTTGCTTCACATTAGTTATTTCCCTCTTCAGCGCGCTTGTCTTGGATGACGGAAAAAACTCGCCCAGAAATGCTGACTTGAAATCGGCCCAAGTCTCGATGGAGTTGGGGGGCAGGCGCATGAACCAGGTGTTAGCTTCCCCTTTTAGCACAAATGGCAAAGCCTTCGGCCTATAATCATCCTCCGTCGCTCCTGTCGGTCTCCTCTGCGCCCTACAAACTTTGCAAAACTCATGAAGAAACTCATACGGCCCTTCATAGCTCTTCCCACAGTATGTAGGCAGGATTGCGATCACATGAGGCTTCACATCGCAGGCGGTTTGGCCTGGGGTAACGACTATGGCTTGCGGGGGCTCTCCTTCAGTATGCGCGTTCAGCGTCCCGATCTCCGGGTCCTCATCTCCCTGGTTGGCCATTTCCCTTGGGTTGCCTTCCAACAGTGGTATCTCTCCTGGTATCGGTCCCTCTATGGTGCCCTTCTCCTCGTCACTACTCGTCCCTAGGTCAGACAAGGTGGTCGACAAGCCAGAACGAGTGGTTACGAGTATAGACCCTCGCTGAAGTATCTTCGGTCTCCTCTGGTCAGGAGCCGAACTGCTTCTCATGAACTGAAATGGAAAGAAAAGGAAAAGAAGATTATGCACAATATATACGCCAAAGTATCACACACAAAAGTAACTAGTAACGCCATCCATCCCCTGCAACGGCGCCATTTGAAACGGTGTTTGTTATGTCAGGGTGCCTAGGTGTCGTTCAAGCAAGGATATATCCTACTGGTCAGGATAGCGATCCTAACTAAGCCTAGACCCTGGTTTCAAAAATTCCTCAACCCACTTCTACTGATCAGTATAGTGGTGGTAAGGGTCGAATCCCACAGAGATGGTGCGTTAAAACTATTGTGGTGATATTCTGGATGGTTTGGTTAGCTACCACGCTCGGGTTGAGTTTCTACCTAGGCAAGAATTTAAAGGTAATTTCCTACTGACTAGAATGGGGAAAGAAGTGTAGGGATGCAGCTGTGTACGTGGAAATAGGGGGACATTTTTGTAACAGAAAATATTTGGAAGGTACGGGATTCTATTTTGGGCTAGACAGAATATTCAGAGGGTAGTGGTAGACATGGTGACTAGGCTGACAGATCTGCAGGTTTTAACTAAAAGTAAAGGACAAAAGCAAAAAGCATCTAAAAGCAAAGTGGTCCCCAACATTAGACAGGGACATCATCTTCTTCAACAACACAAACTAAAATCAGAAAATAATTCCAGATTCAACACGGAAACACAGTTTATCAATTCGCGAACACAGATCCACAAATAAGAACACCAAATCTGAAATCAAAACATAGAAAATTCAACTCCGCATATTGGTCAACAGGAAAACAAAACGAACTCAAACTAGACTTCACATGCAGCGATTCACTCACGATCAAACAGTTCCACGTTTAACTAAAGGAATTTTGATGGAAACAAAGAAAGAAAAGATTCAGCACTTAAAACACCAAAGAACCTTAGATCTAAGCTAACTAGGCGGAAAAGAAAGGAAAAGAAATCAACACTATAACGGAAACGGAAATCAACTTCATATCTTAAACACGTTCGGATCTTCCACAAGTACTTCAAAAACAGAAAATATCCGAAAGCAAACAAAGATCCAACGTAAGGCAAGCAAGTAAATTAAACTACGAAAGCGAATAAAAGTGTTTTGCCACTCCGGGCGATGATATCTCTAACTACGGTTCTGCTGGCTGGAACGGACGATCTGGAACTCCGGGAACTTCTAAATCTTCAAGTGACCATGGCAGTGGCGAGGAACGAGATTCTGGACTGGGCTGAAGGACTGAACTCCGAGAGAATTCTACCTAAGAGTGATGATGATGAATTCCGATTGGTGATTCTCGTTGATAAATATTTTCTTCTCTCCAAGTGGCTTCCTTTTATAGGGAGGCTTACCCTTGATTTTTAGGGTAAGCCTCCCTATAATTGTGATTGAGCAGTCCCAGCTATCCTCCTTCTCCATCTCGAGCCATATTTGCATGTATACTGGTCAGTACGTAATCGTCCTGACGCCCTTTTCACTTGAAGTGTCTGAAACTCTGCCTACTGGCTAGAAGGCTTACCCTGCACGCTTAAGCAACTAGTTTTTGCAGATATAATTCAATTACGCACATCATACTGACCAGTAACCTAGGCCTAGAATACGACTTATCAATATTTTAAAGTCTTGCTGGATAATGTCAAACTCTTAATCTTTTTCATTAATATTAATGTCTGGCCCAACTCATTATTTAAACCCGAGCCCTCATCTTGTTTTATACTTAAGTGCTCGTTTAATATGTTGGTCAAGCCTTATTGATGAAACCCTAGCCTTTTTTCCTTGTTATATTTAAGTCTGTTTAAGTCGCGATCGCCCGCATTTATTATACCCTAAAAGGGCGGTCGTGACAGCTAGGGTCCTTACAGCAACTTAGTGTAAAACACAACACAAATCACAACCCTTGGATCATTAGATTGGATGATTGTGATTAGTTACATTATCATACTAAAAATCTACATTATTAGCGAGGTACATTAGACTAGAAATTTACATTATTAGACTAAAACTGTACATTTTTAAACAAAATGCTACATTATTAGCCGAGGTACATTATTAGGCTAAAAATCTACATTATTAGATGACACGTGGCATTAATCTAACCGTTAGATCACAAAACCAATGGATTGCATGTGTTTTGTGTTTCACTTATACTTAGCATTTGGATATGAATACATCCATATAATATATATATCTCTATATAGGGTTTTGATCTATGCAAAACCATATTTAAATACAGAAACGCAGAATAATATCATGCGTAGGGCATTTTTAGGTCATGGTTAGTGTATTTTTAGGTCATACTAACCAAGTATTTTGATCATCTCTATATATATATATATATATATATGAACACATACATACTTATTTTGGGCTGCATTTCTGGATTTTGATATGAATACATACATACTAACCAAGTATTTTGATCATCTCTCTCTCTATATATATATATACACACACATACATACTTATACTTAGCATTTGGATATGAATACATCCATATAATATCATGCGTAGTGGATTTGGGCTGCGTTTCTGGATTTAAACACATACTTATTTTGATCATCTCTCTCTCTATATATATATATATATATGTGAATGTAAATACAAAATATGGGGTGTTACAACAATTGATCTATGTCAGTAGGTGAAATAATTCTGCGACACGTTCTACCATCACACTAATAAAAATGTGAAACATCTATGTCAATAATAATTCCGTTGGTGGATAACTTCGACCTGAACTCGATTAGGATGGTTCTGTCAGGGGCGGTGCTGCTGGGGAACGAGCTGGAAGTCACAGACGGTTTTGGACAGGTGAAAAGTGAAAAATAACTTATATTCCTTACTTCATTTTTCATGTCCTTTAAATGATCATTTAATACCGGAAACACTAAATTCAATTTAATTAGTCCCTATATTTGTGTAGAGATTATAAGAATTATACTACTAACTGATTAACTTTATTTTACTCTAAATTCAGTGTTAGGAAAATTGGTTGGGTAGGTGGAGGAATGTGAAGTTAAGTCGGATTAACTTGTCATTACTCCCTATTGATGTATTGCATATATAACTAATCGATTTGAATCCTTATTATGGTACCACTTGCATCTAATACTTTGTCAATTTTGATTTATAATATAACTAAATGCACGGTTCCTAGAGAGAGATATTGCACCGAATTTTCAACAAATTCAACATTTATTTATTGAACAATAGAATGGCATACTTAATTTGATTTCATTTTATTTAACCTTTTTTTTATAGTGATGCTCCCGTCTTTGTCGGGTAATTTCAATAAATTGTTTAATTAATTATAGAATGACTGCCAATCTCTGCAGTTGCTTCCACGTAACATGCTTGTTAAAAATTTGTACACGAAGTTATGTACTTAACCATGTATGATAATAATAATATTATCATAATTTATATCCTTTTTTATTCTAGGTGGGTTAGATAAACCACTAGGAATTCAAAGATATTAGACAAAAATAATAAATTCATGGGCCGAAATACCTTTTAATGTTATTAGAGTTTCGAAAGTTGTGCAATTCATCACTCCTTTCATTCTAGGGTGTGAGCCCTTTTTAACTCTATCAAACATTACATTTAGTTCCATTTATGAATATTCCACTTTTAAAAGTAGAAAAATACAAGTCTGAATATTCTTTATGTCACGGCCTGCCCTTACTAAGGATAGCAAGGACGGGGAAATCGCGACTAAGGGAGGGACTAAGAAGCGGGGAAGAAATGGGGGACGCAAAAAAAAAATGGACGTTTAAGGCAAAAGTCAATTAATTTCCAAAAGAATAAATGTTTAGACCACAAAACGTTTTAGTTTTTAAAGTAAGCAGCGGAATTCAAAATATCTAAGTGTTTTACACAGGCAAAAACATACGACGTAAAGTAAATTCTTATGACATCAGTTTCAATAAATAGCAGCGGAAAAGAGTTATCAAAAGAGAGTCATAGGATGACGCCTATGTATGAAGACACAACGCATTTAATTTTACTATGCCGACTCAACATCCATTGCCACATCCCGTTCAACCTGCACATAAGGAAAACATATGCAGGGCTGAGTATTTGATATACTCAGTGAACACGTGCCAAAGTATTTTATATAAGATATGTCATCCATACCATAGTGAACTTGAGTTTTACGTTTATTTAAAAGAAAATATCACGAGTATCACCAAAACATTTTCATAGACTGGCCAGTCAAACAATCTCCCCACTTTCTCATCACAAACCAACAATCACATCATCATCCACAGTGCGACGAAAGTGTGGCCACACTATTTGCCCACGAGACCGGTCGACTAGCTAAGACGGCTCCCGATCCGACCAGTGTACACAGCCTGATAGGGTTTGCGGCCCTACTCAGACCCGAATTCATTTCACACAAAGCCATATAGCCTAACGGAGTAAACTCAGACGAACTAGGCATCAGGCACACAATCTCAACATCAAAACTGTCCATGGCATGACATAACACTTTAAACCACCCTTATAGCTCCACAATCATACTTTAGAAAAACAAAAGAGTTTTCAGTTAAAGAAAGCCCACCTCGCTTGCTTAGATATCACAAAACACAATTCAATGTAACTCTCGCTCCTTGTGCTCACGTACGCACGACAACCCTTATCAACAACACAATAAAATCAGCCCTTCATCACAACCATTATCATGCATGCGCTAACGTTCCTTTCATCGTATCTTTAATTTTTACCCATCCCAAACGTTTATCAATACAAGGAAACACACCATAGCATACATCAACAAACAACACATCACTTCATCATAGAATGAGTTCCTTAACACATATGCATCATGTATATCCTTCAAGACTTAACAACAAAGATTATTTTCGTAAGATAGAAATCTGGCAGAACAGCGCAATCATTTTGTAAAAATTATTAAAAATTAATCCGACCTCCGTTGGGGCTGAAATTTTACCAAAATAAAGTAGACACATCAAATATCATACAGTTAAAAGTTCACATCAAACTCACATCTTTAGCTCGGTCAAATCAAAAACGAAACTTACTAGACGAGAATACAAATTCTGGCAGAACTGCGCAGTCAACTTCAAAAATTCATTAAAAATTTATTTTTCGTCCAAAACGGCTGAAATTTTCACACAACACAGAAAACATCTTGAAATGTACTCAGTTAAAATTTGCACCAAAATACGAACGTTTGTTCGGTCAAACACACGTCGGAACCTACTGCCCGAACACCACAGTTTTCATGCTTCACAATTTCGAATTAGGGTTTCACAAATATTCATCTAAACACATATATTCATGCTTCTAACACATAATCATGATTCAAAAAGATTTCATAATCATATTCTCATATATTCACATAGCATTTACCACAAATCATCCGCAAATTCATTCATATACAACCATAAATGCATACACACATCTTTTCTCGTGCAATCAAACAATTCCCCCCGATTAAAACTTAGATCTACGATCTCTACACTCAGTATATGCATGAATGAATCAAAATCAAGGTTCCAATGGAAGGGATGAGGAAAAGTGAATCAAATATACCTTTCTTGATCAAAACGAAAGGTAGAAACAAAGATTGATGCGATTCTTCGGTGAAACTTGAAGTTTCAACTCCAATTGATGCAAGAACAAGGATGAATGGAGGATTTTTGGAGAGAATGAAGAGAGGGAGGAGAGAGGCATGTGAGGAGAGAATGAGAGAGAGGGAGGCGTGTGAAAATAGTGGCTAGGGTTAGGGTTTAGTCTATTTTATGTACTAGGTTTAATTCACACCCAATTAAAATAATTAAATTGTGGAAGGAATAAAATAAAATCCCACAATATGGAGGAAATAAAAATAGGCGTGTGAATGTGGGAGGATTTCGAAATTTGCTGATTTAATTATCAAGGAAAAATAGCAATACTTACTTGGAGAGAAATATATTCACAACTTAGGAAATAAAATAGTGGGTATTTCACAATTAAGGGAACAAAATAATTTAAATCTCCAAGTAGGAAAAATAAGGGAGGGGGCGTGTATTTTGAAGGCATGGAAGGAATAATATTTAAATCCTCAATAAAATGTGAATATGATTTAAATTTGGTAATTTTTTTTATAGGAAAAGACTCCCATAAAATAGGTAACAAATAAATAAATTTCCACAAGGAAAATAGAAGCATATGGGGCATGTGGGATGGAGACAAAATAGAAGGAAAATATTCACATCCCCAATTTATTAGGCATATGTATTAATTTGGCATTTATTTGAATAAAAAAAATAAAAGGATTCCACAACAATAGGAAACAAATACAATTTCTCCACAAATAGGGAAGGGGCGAAAATTTGGCTTTAATTGCCACAATGAAATATTTCAAATATCAATTTAATTAGGGTGTGGAAATAAAATTTGTTATGATTTAATTGGATTTAAAATAAAAGAAGGGAATCAATAAGACACCAATTAAATCAAAAGAAATAATTCATCCTCCTATTGAATAGGGGATTTTTCGAAAACTCCCGAAAGAAGCAGGCTAGGGTTCGAATTTCATGTAACACAATTTAGGGATAATTTGGTTTGGATTTAATTTGGATAAATATCCCAAAACAATTAACTAAATCCAAGAAGAGAATATTAATTCCAATAATTGAAGGGGCCGAAAATATCCCATTAAATTGGCTAGAATAAAAATGCATGATCTCACTTAATTAATTCCCCACATTGAAAAATATAAAAATATACAACACTTCATTCCACATCACTCGTGGCAACTATTTCACATAATCAACTCAATCACATAGAAACCAATAAATTTCATAAAAGAAGTTTTCACTTGACAACCGCATTAAAAAAAATAAAAGTCACAAAATTTTTGGGATGCTACATCCTACCCCTCTTAACAGAAATTTCGTCCCGAAATTTGATCGTCTCACATAAACAACTCGGGGTACTTTTCTTTCATTCTATCTTCTAGTTCCCACGTGGCTTCCTCGGAGCCATGGTGTTTCCACAACACTTTCACGGATGCTATCGACTAGTTTCGCAACTCTTGTACCTTTCGATCTAGGATTGCTTCGGGTCTCTCTTCGTAGCTCATGTCGGGGGTCAGGATCACTTCCTCTTGATGAATCACGTGCTTGGGGTCGAATACGTACTTGCGTAGCTGCGACACATGGAACACGTTGTGCACATTCCCAAAACTGGGAGGTAACGCTAAACGGTATGCTAGGGGACCTACTTCATCGATAATCTCGTACGGCCCTATAAAACGCGGTTTCAACTTGCCCTTCACTCCAAATCTCACAACTCCTCTCGTCGGGGATACTTTCAAAAATACTTTGTCACCAACATTGAATTTGATTTCTGTTCGACGCACGTCAGCATACGACTTCTGCCTATCTTGCGCTTCCTTGATTCTCGCACAGATTTGATGCATGATTTCAGTCATTTTTTTGATGGCGTCGGGTCTTAACATCTTCCTTTCGCCAACTTCATCCCATTAGAGCGGGGATCAACACTTCCTGCCATACAAGGCTTCATACGGCGCCATATCGATCGTCGCTTGATAGCTATTGTCGAATTCGACCAACAGTAGAACAGTTTCCCAACTTTCTCCTCGATCTAGGACAACGGCTCGCAGCATGTCCTCAAGCGTTTGGATCGTCGGTCGTCCTCTCCGATTGTCCGTCGGATTGCCGGTGATAAGTCGTGCTAAAGTTTAACTTCGTGCCTAGTTCCCGTTGCAAACTCATCCAAAATTTCGACGTGAACTTCGTATCGCGATCAGATACAATGGTCTTTGGCACTCCATGCAGACGTACAATCTCACTCACGTAGATCTTAGCTAACTTGTCCGATCCATAGGTAATCCTAATCGGTAAGAAGTGCGCGCTTTTAGTAAGTCGGTCGATGATCACCCAAATATCGCAGTGTTGCCCTTTTGTGACTTTGGCAAACCCGTCACGAAGTCCATGGCTATGTGTTCCCACTTCCATTCGGGAATCTCGAGCGGTTGTAGTTTCCCATACGGCCTTTGGTGTAAGGCTTTCACTTGTTGACAAGCTAGGCATCGCTCCACAAACGATGCTACGTCTCCTTTCATTCCGTTCCACCAAAAACGTTGCTTCAAGTCTTGATACATCTTTGTGCTTCCAGGGTGAGCTGTATAAGGTGTGTCGTGTGCTTCACTCAAATCTCCTCCTTTAGTGCCTCGTCGTTCGGCACACACAAACGTCCATCGAACGTCAAAGCATTGTCCGCCTCTTCACGAAAATGGTCATGTTTCTCGGTTCTCACTTTCACACGTGTCTCTTCCAATTTCTCATCATGTCGCTGCGCTTCTATGATCTTGGTTCGTAAGTCTGGCTCGATCACTAGCGTCGCTATTCTTCCTCCTACTGTCACGGGAGCTTTTACTACTTCCAAGTGCATCCTCTCGAACTCACGTATCAACATTTCTTCTTGAGTTAGTAACAAAGCCAATTGAGGCTGGTTCTTCCTACTCAAAGCATCTGCCACTACGTTCGCTTTGCCCGGATGATAGTGAATACCACAATCATAGTCTTTTACAATCTCTAACCAACGTCGCTGTCGCATGTTTAGCTCCTTCTGCTCAAAGAAGTACTTGAGACTCTTATGATCCGTATAAATCTCACATCTCACTCCATAGAGATGGTGTCTCCAAATCTTTAGCGCGTGCACTACATCTGCTAACTCCAGATCATGAGTCGGAAATTTCAGTTCGTTCGGTCTCAACTATCGGGAAGCATATGCTATCACTTTCCCATCCTGCATCAACACGCATCCTAGTCCTACTTTCGACGCGTCAGTATAGACGGCGAAGTCCTTGTCGGGTTCTGGTACCGCTAGGACAGGTGTTGTAGTCAATTTCTCTTTTAACAGTTGGAAACTCACCTCGCATTCCGGCGTCCATACCACCTTGATTCCTTTCTTTAACAGTTGTGTCATCGGTCTCGCAATCTTAGAGAATCGCTCTATGAAACGTCGGTAGTATCCCGCCAATCCCAAGAAACTACGGATTTCACTCGGCGTTTTCGGCGACTTCAAATTCTGTACAGCCTCGACCTTTGCGGGGTCTACTTGAATCCCATTAGCCGTCACGATGTGGCCAAGAAAGTTCACTCGAGTCAACCAAAACTCACACTTACTGAACTTGGCATAAAGCTTCTCTTTTCGTAACGTCTCCACAAGGTTTGCAGGTGCCATCCATGCTCTTCCTCGTTCTTCGAGTATACCAACACATCATCAATGAAGACTAAAACAAACTTGTCGAGATACTCGTGGAAAACTCGGTTCATCAAGTCCATAAAGACAGTCCGGGCGTTAGTAAGTCCAAATGGCATCACGACGAACTCATAATGGCCATAACGAGTGCGAAAACAGTCTTAGTCACATCCTCTCGTCGGACCTTTAGTTGATGATACCCCGACCTCAAACCCATTTTTGAAAATACGCCCGCTCCTCGAAGTTGGTCAAATAAGTCGTCGATTCTTGGCAGTAGGTACTTATTCTTCAATGTCAACTTGTTGAGTTCGCGATATTCAATGCACATCCTCATCGTTCTATCCTTCTTCTTTACGAACAGAACAAGCGCTCCCCACGGTGATACACTAGGCCGAATAAATACCAAGTCTAGCAGTTCTTGCAACTGAATCTTCAATTCAGCCAACTCTTTAGGGGCCATTCGGTATGGTGCCTTCGATACTGGCGCATATCCGGATTCCAAGTCAATCGTAAACTCCACTTGTCTGTCTGGCGGCGGTCCAAGTAAGTTTTCAGGGAACACATCGGGAAAGTCTCGCACTACTGCCTCGTCTTCCACTTTCAATTCCTTCTTTTCTTCTCCGTTTAAGTACACAAGATACGCCGAACGCCCTTTTCTTATCATCGTGGTTGCTTGTAAAGCAGAGAATATGGAGGTTCGCCGGTTCAAGGAAATCCCATGCAAGATGGTCGGCTCGTCGCCAGGAACTCGAAAAGAAATCTGCCTCTCCTTACAGTGAATCGTTACGTGGTTCTCGGTCAGCCAATCCATTCCCAAAATTATGTCTACGTTCTCCAAAGGAATAACCTGCAAAAGTCGAGCTACTACTCCTAATTCTCCTAACACAAACTCTACGTTCGAGCAAGTTCGTGCAATGTCAATCAGACCTCCAACAGGTGAAGACACGTTCAAAATCGGTTCAAGCTTAACAGTAGGAAGTTCTAGGGCATTCACACATGACATTGATATAAAAGAGTGCGAAGCACCCGTATCAAACAGCACAATAATAGGGAGTTGTTGGATCTTTCCCATACCTGCCAAGTTATCTTTGCCCTTATTGGCCTGTTGCTCCTGCATTGGATTCCCTTTCAGTGCATATGCCCTTGCTGGTTGTGGGGCGACTTGCCGGATCGGTTGTGGTTGCTGCGGTGGTCTCTGTCCCTGCCCGTTCCTCGTTCCACCCTTGTTGTTGTTCGGGCACTCTCGGGACATGTGGTCATTCCCACCACAAGCAAAGCATCGGGTACCTCCGACTCTACACTCCCCAACGTGGAACTTGGAGCACCGATTGCAGTAAGGTGTCCTTGGCTGATTTCCTCTTTGTTGTGGCACAACCTGTCGGCCAAAATTCTGAGGCTGGCGGAAAGTAGGATGGTGTCTATTGTTGTCATACTGGGCTCGGTTTCCTTCCCACTTCCTCTTGTCCCGATAATTTTGTTGTTGTGTGGGTGGTGTAGGATTTGTCACTCTCTCATTCTTAGGAAGTGCCTCTTCTACGTCCAAGGCGCAACTCAAAAGCTCGGCGTAAGGAACTCCTTGTCAGCTAGCCACGGCCACTCTTATCTCAGTCCTAAGGCCAGAGCAAACTTCGCGGCCATCTTCTCATCCGTGTCCACCAACTCAGGTGCATAACGAGTCATCTCGCAAAGTGCGCGGTCATATTCCGACACTGTCATATTTCCCTGCTTCAAAGTGAAGAATAAAAGGATCGATGGATAAGTAGAGATTCTTCACCAAAACGGTGCCATCACAACCGCTGGGAATTTTGATCTGAATTTTGGAAGTTCTCAGCGACATATCGGATTCTTTCATAGATGTTTTGACATAGTTGCTGAGTATCACTTGCTTGTTGCTAATTTCCTCATCCATTTTACCGTTAATTCTGGTGGAATTCTGGTGTTCAGCTTCATTGTTTTATATCTGAAAATCCCTAGAAAAGCTCTTGGCTAATGGAGTAGAAGTTTTGGGTTGTGTGTAGTAGCGGCGCCTCTGCTAGGTGAGAATCATAGGGAGCTCTAATATTCTCTGGAGGGACATCTTTTTTTTATATTATTTTAGATCCGTGAACTTTAAAATATAATATGAGGTCTGTCAACTGTGAGTTAATATCACTTTTTTACTATTTTCAAGTTTTTTGGATGAAAATACCCTCAATCATATTTTTAATTAACCTATCACATACTCATATGGTTTTTGTAAATGATGATAAATAGCTAAAGTGGACATATGATAAAGTAAGAGAGAGAATAACGTAGAAGAGAGTCTTATCTACATTATTCTCTATCTTACTTTACCCTTTCTTCATTAATTATTTATTACTCCCTCCGTCCGTGAAATGTTTTCCAGTTTTTCCATTTTGGCCCGTCCGTGATGTTGTCCACTTTGCTATTATTTTACTTTTTTGGTAAATGGTTCTCATATTCCACTAACTCATTACACTCACATTCTATTATAAATTCAATATATAAATATGGGACCTACATGCCACTAACTTCTTTCACTCACTTTTCTTTACATTTCTCAAAACAAGTGCCGAGTCAAACATGGACAACATTTTGCGGACGGATGAAGTATCATTTGTTCAAAACGAGTGCAGAAAATGAAATGTGACAAAATTTCAGGGACGGAGGGAGTAGTAAAAATATGTATAAAAAATATGGGTATGTGATAAGTTTATTAAAAATATGTACCCGGTATTGAGGGTATTTTCATCCAAAAAACTTGAAAATAGTAAAAAAAATATTTCGATTGATATTAACTCATACTTGACAGACTTCAAATGATATTTTTAAAGTTCACGGATCAAAAATGATACATTGACAAAGTTCGTGGACTAAAAAAATATTTCTTCTTCTCAATAATAGGCGGGGGTATTTTCTTCAGCAACCATTTAATTAAAAAACAAATATTAACACCTAAAGCCCCTAACCAGCCGCAATTCTCCAACACTGAACACTTGAAAAAAGATCCAATTACGTGAGCCCACCAGGCCATATAAGGGAAACTGAACGAGTCTCAGTTTGTATTTTCTTTTATGACTTTAGATTATGGCTGGCAAAATTTATTGTATTTATAGGTCATTAGGTATTAAGTTCACTACATTTGACTAATTCACGCACAACATTTGTAAAGTTGTTTTCAATACTTTCAATTTTTGTAAAAATGCGACACAATATTAGACTTATTATTTATTTAGTTTGACTAAAGTTTAAATTTTGTCTCGCATATTTATTTAAAAAGATATTTTGATCCACAGTTTAAAGATTTTGTCCATTAGGTAGAGTACTTGTATTTTAAAGTCTAAAATTAGGCTTGTATATTAAAAAAACATATTTTGTCCTATACATTAATAAATTTTGTCAATTAGATAGAGTACTTGTATTTTAAAGTCTAAAATTAGGCTCCTATATTAAAAAAACATTTTTATCCTATACATTAATAATTAGTAGAGTACTTGTATTTTAAAGTCCAAAATTAGGCTCGTATATTAAAAAAACATATTTTGTCCTCTACATTAATAGATTTTGTCAATTAGGTAGAGTACTTTTATTTTAAAGTCTAAAATTAGGCTCGTATATTAAAAAACATATTTTATCCTATACATTAATAATTAGTAGAGTACTTGTATTTTCAAGTCCAAAATTAGGCTCGTATATTAAAAAAAACATATTTTGTCCTATAGAATAATAATCAATTAAGTGTCTTCGCTTCTGGTCCTAACCTATATATTTCAATTCATATTTAACATGTTAATCAAGTCAATCCATATTTAACTCATTCATCAAGTCAAAATGAGATTAATTAACCATTAATTATTAACAAAATTAGTATTTTAATATGGCCAAGACATATAACCAGATCTAGGAATGAAAGGCGATTGGGGTCGAGGGGGGCCGACCGACCCCACCGCCGGCCCATGAATACGGCCAGAATCAAGCTTCTGTCGTT
This sequence comes from Salvia splendens, assembly GCF_004379255.2. Lineage (NCBI taxonomy): Eukaryota > Viridiplantae > Streptophyta > Magnoliopsida > Lamiales > Lamiaceae > Salvia > Salvia splendens. The sequence goes on from NC_056046.1 coordinate 30,232,556, forward strand.
GTGCTTCAAGTCTTCGACCCAACGATGTTGAAAGAATAGCAGATATGCAACGGCTAATGAAAAGGAGAGTGTTAATCAAGGATCAATTGAGAATTTATACTATATTTATTGGAGGCTATGAAGAAACTACACGTTATGGCTTAATAAAGTGTTAATTTAGGCGCTATAAAGTTATTTATGAAGGTATTAAGACACTAAATGTTCTAGTGTATTTTTTTTCATAGTCATAACATAATTACATCACTTTATCTGTGTTCATGGATTAATGTGAAAACCACATTTTACGTGAGAATCGAGAATAATATTTTGAATGTATAAACTTGGATAATTCACGGTAAAAATTAACCGTATGAAAATAATATATTTATTCGTGATTAGTGGGGTTTTAATGCATATCTTTCACTTAATTTAATATATAAAAACGTCAAACTATAAACAAAGTTCAAGAAACAAAAGAAAAATATAAGTAGGGTTGAATTTAATATACATCACATTTATTATAAATCCCTTCTATGGATGTAACACCCACTTTTTTTTTCTAACTTGTGGAAAATTGACTCTTTAGTGTTGTTATTCGTATCTAATCTCTTTTACCTCGCGTTGTGATTGAGTGATATGTTTAAAGTAAGTATCATGTCGGCAGCTGAATGAAGTTCTTTTAGCATTGAAGAACTAATAGCTAGTTGAGAGGTTCTTTCTACAAATAAAAGTCCAAAAGCGTTTTTACAACGAGTTCGATGCTAGAATAAAATAAGAACACGATTTCGGACATCACAAGAGTCGTACCGGGACGGACTCGCGCCGGGCAGCCCCGGGACAGCCGTCTTCCGTCCTCCGGGTCTTGCTCGATCACCACATTTTTTTTTACTCCCGATACCTACACGAAAGGATAGACCACGTGTCAAATCCACTTTCGACATCAAATTATGATGAAAAGTTTGACAAGAACCGCATCACATCAAGCACGTTTTCCAAACGACAGTTCGCCTTTTACGAACGACGGTTCAACTCCAAACGAAATTTCACATTTTCCAAACGACGGTTCGCGTTCTACGAACACGGTTCAACTCCAAACGAAATTTCACGTTTTCCAAACGATGGCCGCATTTATTAGTTGTCGTTTCGAAATGACAAGATGGGAGTTTTTGTCTTTTGTGAAAAATGTAATTTTCATTCCATGCTTTTGTTTCTCTTTTGTCTCTATATATATAACTTCCATCCACTCCAAATTCTTTTACTTCACCAACAAAGAGCTACCATCAAGATTTTCGCCCCCTCTTCATCCTCTCCAAAATTTCTTCCAATCCTTGTTCTTGCATCCATTGGAGTTTGATTTTCAAGAGTTCCCGATGAATCGCATCAATCTTTGCTTCTACCGCTTGGTTTTCGATTCAAGAAGGTATAATTGAATCTTTTCCTCATCTTCAACATTGAAACCTTGTTCTTGATTCCTTCATGCATATAGTGAGTGTAGGAATCTTAGATCGCATAATTAATCGGTGGAAATTTGTGTTTGTATGAGAACAATTGTGAATATGCGATTTTGAATGAATATGTGTGAAGTTTGAATGAATCATTGGTGAATGATGTGTGAATATATGAGAACATGATTGTGAGAACCTTTTGAAGCATGATTGTGTGTTGGAAGCATGAAAATTTGTGTTTGGATGAATGAGGAAGAAACCCTGATCTCGAAATTTTGAAGCCTGAAAACTGTGGTGTTCGGACAGTGGATTCCGACATGTGTTTCACCAATCAAAAGATCGAATTTTGACACGAAATTTTAACTGAGTAAACTTGAAGGTGTTATCTGTGTTTTGTGTGAATTTCAGGCCTTTTTGACCAAAGATGAATTTTTAACAAATTTTTGAAGTTGACTGCGTAATTCTGCCATAAACTTGTATTCTCGCCCAGAAAGTTTCGTTTTCTATTTGACTGACCAAATGGCCTTATCTTGACGTGAATTTTTGAGTGTATGTAATCTTGACGTGAATTTTTCACAAATTTTTGTGAAAATTTTGGCCTCATTGAACATTGGATGAAGTTTTGGTAAATTTTTCAATCGAACCGCGCAGTACTGCCAGAATTTTTATGTTCCGACCAGAGGGTTGCATTGTTGTTTTGACTGAACAAATGATATGATTTCGGTGTGAAATTTTAACTGGATGAACTTGAATGTATCTACTGTGTTGTGACCAAATTTTAGCTTCATATGAAGTCGGATGGCTGTTTGGAGATTTTACAAACCAACTGCGCAGTTCTGCCAGATTCGTGGTTATGTGGAAATATCACTTGTTGCCAAGTTGAGTGAATTATATGATGCATGTATTTTTCAGGAATATATCCTATGACGTGATTATATGTGGCACGTTGAGAAATATTATGGCATGTTTTCCTTATGTTGATGAATGTTGGGATGGGTAATTTAAGAGAATGATAAAAGGAACAATAGGACATGTATGATAATGTGAATTGATGGAAGGCTGATTTGTATTGTGGTTTGGCAAGGGTTATTGTGTGTACGTGAGCACAAGGAACGAGGGTTTTCCTTAAGTGGATATTGAATTGTTTAAGCAAACGAGGTGGGCTTTCGAACTGAGTATTTTTAAGACTTTCTCTTTAAAGTATGTTTACAGTTTTTATGAAAAGTATTTATATGTGCTTTCTAATTAAGATATGATGTTAAGTGCGAGCTTGCTATTTAATGTGAAGTATTATGATAAGTGTTATTTGTTTGGTGTGTCGTTAGGTGTTGCTTTACGAGTGCTTATGAAGTGTAGCTTTTGTTGAGTTTGAAAGTTATGTGTTCGGCTTTTGATGACAGAAAAATGATTTACATTTCAAAAATGTGTTATGAAAAAAAAATAAAGTTGAAAAGGTTATGTCAAGCCATATTTTGTTTTGGAACTATGCCTACTGACTGCAACGATGAATGGAATGGATTGATGGGAGACTGTGGGAGGTAACCATTTCCTCGGCACTTAAATGGAATGGATTGATGGGTGACCGTGGGAGGTAACCACTTCCCCGGCACTTGAATGGAATGGATTGATGGGTGACCGTGGGAGGTAACCACTTCCCCGGCACTTGAATGGAATGGATTGATGGGTGACCGTGGGAGGTAACCACTTCCCCGGCACTTGAATGGAATGGATTGATGGGTGACCATGGGAGGTAACCACTTCCCCGGCACTTGAATGGAATTGATTGATGGGTGACCGTGGGAGGTAACCACTTCCCCGGCACTTGATTGTTAAGATATGATGAATGATGAAAGGAACGATGAATGATGAATGGATTGATGAATGAACAAGAGATAGTGAAATCGGTTTTGTCAGATACGGCATATGTTCCAGGAAAATAGATCGAAAAATCACTTTTGAAAAAGGAAAAAAAAATGTTTAGTGTTCTCGGACTTTTCCTAAAACCCCGAGTTCACTCAAAGAGTGGCTTGACAAAATCAGTTGTTATGAAAATATATTTCGGCATGTGTCCACTGAGTACACCAAGTACTCAGCCCTGCATACGTTTTAAAAATGTGCAGGTTGAGCAGTGATGACGGCGGGCGATGTTGAGCATAGACGATGAAGATCCTTCGATAGAATAGTACTCGGATGCGACGTGTCTCCATACACGACGTTATCTGCTCTTGACTCTTCCACTGCAGTGCAAAAGTCGAGTTTGCACTCTTTGTATCGTGCACTCTGATATATACTATGTGAGTTATTTCGGTTCAAGCTTCAGTTGTGCCACAGTTTCCCCTTTCTTTCCCGCTTCTTTCATCCTCCCCTAGTCGCGATCAACCGTATTTTCTATCCTTAGAAAATGCAGTCGTGACAATGGATGTGCCTCTCTCCTATTACACTGGAATTCTTGGTAAATTTGTTTCTCAAATTAGCCGCCGTATGTATCGTATCAGTGCATATTATTGTAGGATAATTTGCCTATAAATTTATAAATTTTCATCAAAATATAGTTTTTCATACAAACTTTACAATTCATATGTAAATTATCAAACTATTAATTTGTTCTATTTTGCAACCAAACTATTAAATTCACATGTACTATTAATTTGTTCTGATTTTGCAACCAAACTACTGATTCGATTTGATTTTGCATTTTAACTATTAAATGTGACATCAACCAAAATAATGTTAAATTTTATAGTTAAATAATTCATTGGTTGAATTATGGTTATAGAATTATATCAAACCATTTTAAACTCTAAATCTTAATCGGAAGCAAAATCAGAATAAATCAATTGTGAAATACTTGTTTTAAAATGTTAACAATAATAACACATAACCACATCATACACACATCGCTAACAAAAGTATTAGACTTAAGTAATAATCTTTAAATGAAATTTTCTACGTCTATCACTGCATTTTTTGACGATAATTTTGTGAAGGTATGGCCGGTATCACTGCATATGTTGGATTTTACGAGATTTGCTCTCCAAAAAAGGGTGAACTCGTCTTTATATCGGCTGCATTAGGAGTTGTAGGTTAGCTTGTTGGCCAATTTGCTAAGCTATTTAGGCGTTATGTCGTTGGAAGCGCAGGATCACAACATAATGTCTTTTAATTACTCTTTTAAATTAATTTATAAAAATCCATTCACCAACTTCTTTTTTCAATTTGAATTTGCATAATTTGTTGGTGATTAAATGAATATGGAACATAATAGTAATAATTAACATAAATAACCATACAGTCAAAAGTCAACTCTAATTCAAGTTTTAAAATATTCAATAAGCATTATCTTTAATAAAAAATATTAATAAAAATAACCTCAGCAATTATCTTAATACTGAAGCAGCAATTTTCTTTTTGGGGCTGTAATTGCTTTATATTTTTTAGAGTTAATTTATTTATATATATTACTTTGTTCAAGGTTGACCTTTTGAAGAACATATTGGGGTTTGATGATGCATTCAACTACAATGAAGGATCGTACCTGAATGAAGCCATAAAGAGGTATATATATAAAGTGACAAAATTAATTAATTTCTTTTACATATATAATTAACTGATCTAACCATATAGATTATGGGCCAACAAGATATTGGGTCGGGTCGGGCCGGTCCAATCCAAAGATATATATACATGTAGCCCATATGGCCCTGGCTAGTCACATAAATAAACAAAAAACATATATTTATGATCAAAATTTCCCATTCGGTCTAATGAGCACAACCCCGACCCGTACTTTGTTATCTCTAATAAGTGTATGAAATTAATCACAACTATTTAGGTACTTCCCCGAATGGATCGACATATATTTCGAAAATGTAGGAGGCAAAATGCTCGATTCGGTGCTCCCGAACATTAGACCTGTAACACCCCGAAAAAAAAAGAGAGAAAAAAAATATCAAATTAAATCAAATCAAATTAAATATTTTCCTAGTTGACTTAGTCACCAAGATCTGCCTTAATCCAATTTTTTAAATAAAGATTCTGTAGAGATTTTCCTCCTCCGTGATAAGCAAATAAATATCAAACAAATTCAAATTTATCAAAAATACATATAAAAAAATAAAAGAATTCGAATTCTCCTTCCCCTCAACCACGATTAAAACCGTTTCCCTCTCACCCCTAAAATCTCTCCAACAAATCAAATCTCCACCGAACTTATATATATCTCATCCCACAATCTTAGCCAATTTTCAACGCCATTCCAGTGCAGTTTTCTTCCCTTCCAACAAAATTGAGAGGAAAAATCGAGCAGCCTGTGAAATAACCATCCTTCGCAATCTCAAATTGTTCTCTTCATTACAAAGGTATACTCCTTAATTTTGGAAATCCCCTGCAGACTAACATTCAAACATTCATAGTAGTTCACGAACGGTTTTTTTTAAAAATTTGTGAATGATTTGTGCTTAATAAAGTTTTGTGCTTGATAAAGTCTCGATCTTTAAGGCCATTAGAAACTATCCTCTCGTTTCTTTAATCTCTAGATCTTGGAAATCCTTTTCTACACATTAATATTTGAAGTCAGACAATTAAAAACTTAATAAAAGTAGATTTGGGGAAAGGGGATAGCGAGAGCTTACCGGTTGTGAGAAACGGCACTGCCGACGGAGGAGCTGGGTAGCGACTGGATTGCAGTGTGATGGCGACGATGGTGCTGAGACAGAGACAGCGGCAGCACAGTATCGACGGCGGCGACGGAGGGGGACGAGAGGGATGAGTTGGGATCGTTTTTGTAATGGTGAATTGTAGAAGAGGAGAGAGAGAGAGTGATATTTAGAGGGAGACAGAGAGTAAAAAGAAAGAATTTGAGAAGTAGGGAGAGTACGGTACGTGTAGATGGAGAAAGAGAATAGTTGTTTCCTTGTTTTATTATTTTTATTACTTTAATATTTGGTCTTTGGGTTAATGTGAAATGTGGTGGAAGGGTGGATACAGTACACATAAAATTTTGGAATGGGAGTATTTTATATATGTATCTTATTTCTTTAAAAGAAAATTTGGGTATTTGATTAAGAATGGAAGTGAGGCTGTACGTTTATTCTACTGGTATATTTGGTCAGTATCTTGATTTTAATATGGTTAGGAGTGTTTATATTGTTGGACTAATTTAGTAACTATTTTTGGGTCAATTTTATTTAAGTTGGACTATTTTAAAATAATTACTTGATGTTGGAATGAAGTTAATTAAATCCTTGTGGGTCGAGTTATCTCTTTGCTTTTGTTGGAGCAGGAGCGGCCGAAATTAATCGAATTTCCTAAGCTTATAATTGGGAGGAATTTGTAATCGTGATCGAGAAAATGATCGAAGTCTTAGGATGCATGCATCTTATTTTTGGCTTGATTGGTTTTGTTGATTTATGTGTTATTTAAATGCTAAAGGTGATTCCTTGCAAGCGAGACGTGGTATCAAGGGAAAGGAAATAATTTCGGATTAAGAACATGAGGTGGGCTTTCTTTTTAAATAAGGGCAATGCCCTAAGTGTATTTTTATGTGAAAATAATATTAATATTTGTCATGCCGTGTTTTGTTTTATTCTATGGAACCTATCTGATGTGGCTTTTGCCATCAATGGATAATCGAATTCGGGTCTGTCTAGGGAGTGAGTCCCTATTCAGGCTAGTGTACACCTATGGAGATCGTGAGCCGTCTTTTGGGTCGGCCGGTCTAGTGACTTGGAATGTGGCCACATTCCTTGTCATCAATGGATCAGATACGGGAGATAGCTATGGGGAAATGGTTGATCAACCGAATTTTACAATGGAAAAGATTTTAGTGTCTTGGGCGATTTCTAAAGTTAAAACCCCAAGGTCACTCAATGGTGGCATGATAAATACTTTTTATAAAATGTTTTCGGCATGAGTCCACTGAGTGCATCAAGTACTCAGCCCTGCTTTTCTTTTTAAAAATTGCAGGTTGAGCGTGACGGGTGCGGTGGGTGTTGAGCAAGACCGTTGAAGAAATTTAAGTGTGTAGAATGTGTCATGTCTTCACACGTGGCATATTCCTTCTCTCAAATGCTTCCGCTAAGTAGTTGTCTTTCTTTTGAGTTCTTGTATCGTTGAGATAGTGTTCATTTTTGAGTTGTTGATTGTTGAGATACTCTGATTTTATTCGAGCTATTCCCATTTGTTTCGAGCTATGGTCGAGTTGTGTTGTTTTTCCCCTTTCTTCCCCGCTTTTTTAATCCTCCCCTAGTCGCGATCAACCGTGTTTTCTATCCTTAGAAAATGCGGGCGTGACAAGACCCCACGGTCGCATCACCGCCTGCGGGATGATCTCGCAGTATGACTAGGAGGAGCCAGACGCGACACACAACTTGATGTATGTGATCGTAAAGAAAATCCGAATGCAAGGATTCGTCGTCTTCGACTACTTCATTGTTGAAGGAATTGAGGCTGCGCCAGCCGCTTTGGTTGGACACTTTTCTGGTCGCAAAGTGGGAAAGCAAGTTGTTCTTGTGGCTCGTGATTGATCAATTTGGTCCTATCGATCTTGATTTAATGGACGGTGAGGATTGATTTGTGTATTAATTTATATCTAAAATAATTTGTGTTAGCTTCAATAAAGAATTACCATTTTTATACATGTTAGAAACTAGAAACTAAGAGATGAAACTTCTTTTTTCTTCTTTGAAGAATAAATCGAAGGCAACAATGAAATTTTCTTTGCTTAAAATTGTTTAATTCATTAAAAAAAATTCTCGATGACCTATTCAAGAGAAATTGACGCTTGAATACACTAGTCAAAGGGATAGAACTTTTGAATTTGAGTGAAAGTAATGCCAATGAATAGTTCAAATTTCGATCTCATACTTTGCATTCAGTCACAGCAGGAGATGTTGTTAGATACACAATAATTTATTATTCTTGAATTATAATATTTTAATATTAATATTTCCATGTTGAAATTTTGTATAATAGTATAGTTTTATCATCTTTCAACCACCATTATATGGGCTTAAATTAAACTAAAATATCGCAGTCTTCTAAACGTTATATGCTGCATTCTTATCGAGGAACATGTGTCAAAAAGACTTCAACGACGTCCCTTAATGATGTATTATGTATTTTTAAACTAACATTATGATTATGAATTAAAATTTTATCTCTCATTAAAGTACTCTAAGATAAGTTGAGAACACAAATTTCCTATCCAAATTATATTTTGAATCCGCCGCCAATGGTTGATCAATTATTGATATTTATTGTACTAGTATTATAATAGTATTACTCCTACGCAGTCATTTTGTTATTCAAGGTCTGCTGCTATAAATCCAACATTTATTTTTCACAAGCATGGTCAATTTTATAGTACTCCTCGGACCATCCCCACACATCTAAAAATAAACGTATTTCATGCTTGGTTAAAGAAAATTATTCCTTTCAATTTATTGCACTTCCAAATTTTCAACACATAACATGAAGCAATATTTTTCCAACACATATTGTTTTATAAAGGGATATCGGTCTCTAAAATCATCAAAATTAGGCCAAGATTTAGTATTTCCCAATAACTTAAAAAATGGTCTAAAATATAACAAACTTTACACTTAATTTGTTTGTTAGTACTACTATTTCCCATAGCAGGTCAATCACCATATCCAACCAACTTCCGAGCAGTTTTTATCTTACTTGGCACTTACTAAATCATTGTGTTTTTCAACGTAGCTTTTCAACGTAAATCTAAAATATTATAAACACTTCACGGTTGCCCACGTATAATAAGATTTTTTCTAAAAATATCATATTTGTGCTGAGTTGTGAAATAACAATAAAATGTAAAGTTTGTGATACTTTAGACTATTTTTAATGTTCTTGGGAAAAACTAATACTTGGAAAGTTTCATGATATTATATGTCAAGATCACTTCAATTTAGAATATAAACAAAACAAAACACATAATGAAAAATGGAGGGAAACACGCAGATTGTATCGAAAGACTACGTGAAGGGTTTGATAAAGGAATCAAATTTGATTCTGAAAACCTCATAAATCAAACGGAATATTCCCAACGGTGCCTTTTTGGTGAAGGAAAAGGGAAAACACGGACCTCACCGGGGGGCAAAAGAGTCAATATAACTTCGCTTCACCGGGGGTAAAATTAGGGTTGGCCCGATTTGTTTGACACCTAATTCAACACTTCATTGATTATTTTTTAATATAGATAACTAAAAAAAATAACTTTCAATTTTATATTAAATATATAAATTATATACTAAATTTTATTAATATAATAATAGATAAAATAAATTGGAAACTTCAAATTCACTAAGAAAAACATTTAAAATTCTAAAATATGCTTTGAAATTTCTTGATGTTTATGTTTTATTTTGCATAAATCTCAGTAGTATTTAATCGTGTTTATGTTTGAATTTAAGCATATATCTCAAATTCAATATTATTAAATGTTTTACATTTTATAAATAAAACTAATTTTCAACATTATTTGATTGATCACATGTTAAATTTATCGATAGCAAACCGATTAACCCGTTGGGCTATCCCGAAACCCGAGTTTTTAGGGTTAGGGTTTAACTTCTATAACCTGAAAAAAACCACTACTTGATTAGCCCGCACCTGAGTGACCCATAACTCGGGCAAGGTTGGCCTGAAACCCGCTGGGCCGACCCGATTGACATCCCTACCAGAGACGTCTATGGAAGTTAAAATTCAGAAATCTCGTATTTTGACTAAGTTTTATAATAAATATATAAAATAGAAAATGAAATAATGAGAGCCATGAATAGTGAAGGGAAGAGATAAATAAGAAATGGAGGATTGGAGGTGCTACCTGTTTAAATTAATAACAATACATCAAATTCATGATCATATATTTATAATTCATGATTATAACCTTATTTAAGTCCTTCCTTGTTTCCGATGGTAAAAACAGAATTACTCACGAGCAACCACCACCAACAGCTTCCCTACGTTGCGACCGGAGTATAAGCCAAAGAGAGCCCCAGGCGCGCTTTCAATGCCTTCGGCTATGTCTTCGACGTATGTGATCTTCTCTTCCTTGATTAGAGGCACAACCATCTCCAGGAACTTGGGGTAGAGATGGTAGTGGTCGCTAGTGAAAAATCCTTCCATACGGACCCGTTTTACTAATGCGTTAATCAAGTTGTGGATGCCTTCGGGCTGCTCAAGGCTGTTGTATTGGGAGATCATCCCACAAAGCACAACACGGCCGTTGAGTCTCATGTTGTTTAGCACCGCTTCGAGCATCTTCCCTCCCACGTTGTCAAAGTAGATGTCGATGCCATCGGGGAAGTACCTAATTAACAACAACACAAATTTGTGAGTATTATCTACATAACGATAAATTGCCGGAAAAACTATAAAATTTGGTCAAATTCTTTCAAAAAACTAACCCAAAAAATTATATATTTGGATTTGCTATCCACAGTCGTGGGATGATTGTGAACTGATCCATACTTGGTGGTTTTTTGCTAGTTTTTATGAAATTTGTGTTGAATACAAAAGGATTCTTTTGTTATATAAGAACATAAATATGTGTATTGTGTGTTAAATTACTAACTATTCTTCAATGTTAAATAAGTATACACATTTTTATAGCAATGATAGAACCTCTTCAACGCTGCATTATAGTCTTGCTCTTCTTTGTAGTTGAATGCTTCGTCAAACCTGAATTTGTTCTTCAAGAGATCGACCTTCATCAATGCAAAACCCCACTTGTTCATCAAATGTGAAACATAAACTTGCCACAGAAGAAAAATATCACATAAATCGACAACCAATCTAGCCAACAATCTAATAAGTTTTCGATAAGCCATTAGATTCTGACCTTTTCTTTGCTCCCCGCACTCCCAACAACGTAACACCCTGCGATCTTTGCAAACTGACCAACGAGCTGACCAACAGCTCCGGATGCAGCAGAGACATACACAGTTTCCCCCTTTTTGGGAGAGCAAAACTTGAAAAAACCAACATAAGCTGTCATGCCAGGCATGCCTAAAATGATAACGCGAAACACGTTGATTTTCAGTCTCAAGTTAGTACATCTCCTACTGTTGTTTTTCAGAAACTATCAAGATAAACGCTACAAATCCAGCATTTCCCAATCTATTAATTCAAGCATATATAGTTCATCAACAACTCGTTTTCGTTAACAGTTTAACTGCATACATAATTCTGCAGAATCACAAACAACAAGTTCTAGATCAGACAAATAGCACTAGGAAGCAGGAATCAAGCGTGAAATTTGAAGTCGATAATCACAAGGGGCTCAAGAAACTCACCAAGAATCCCTATATAATAAGAGAGGGGCAAATCTTTATCTTGAACCTTAAACAATTGGTCTGGATCTTTAATAAGGCTATACTCCTCCCAGCCAGTAAACCCCCAAACTAGCTCGCCCGTCTTGAAATTTGGATGAGACGAATCCAGTACTTTCGACACTCCAAATCCATAAATAGGCTGTCACCAGAAAAAGGTCAACAAACACAAAAAAGATGCAACCAACATTGCATCAATGGAAAGATAACATTTTTTATTTCTTTCCCCAAAATCTCAAACTATTCATCAAACAAGACCTCTGCAGAAACATCAAAAAGACATAACAAACATTTTATCAATAGAAAGATACAGTTTATATTTTTCTCCCCGAAATCTCAAACTATTCATCAAACGAAAAAAATACTACTGTTATATTCCAATGAGATCATCTACACAATATTGTATTATAAGTCTATTTTTTTAATAAAATAAAAAATTAAGGGCCCCAATTTAAATCAAGACATGTATAACAAATTCTATTCCAACCAGAAGAAAAATTAATTTCAACAAGAAAAATTTCACTTAAAAAAACTATACTTACAGAATCCAGCGTGAAAGAAGGTAATTCGAGCTCCTGATTCTTCATGAGGGCAAGAATAAAAGGATCGATGGATAAGTAGAGATTCTTCACCAAAACGGCGCCGTCGCAACCGCTGGGAATTTTGAGCTGAATTTTGGAAGTTCTCAGCGACATATCGGATTCTTTCAAAGATGTTTTGACATAGTTGCTGAGTATCACTTGCTTGTTGCTAATTTCCTCACCCATTTTGCCGTTGATTCTGGTGGAATTCTGGTGTTCAGCTTCATTGTTTTATATCTGAAAATCCCTAGAAAAGCTCTTGGCTAATGGAGTAGAAGTTTTGGGTTGTGTGTAGTAGCGGGGCCTCTGCTAGGTGAGAATCATAGGGAGCTCTAATTTTCTATGGAGGGACTTCTTTTTTTTTATATTATTTTAGATCCGTGAACTTTAAAAATATAACTTGAGGTCCGTCAATCGTGAGTTAATATCAATCGAAGTACTTTTTTACTATTTTCAAGTTTTTTGGATGAAAATACCCTCAATCATATTTTTAATTAACTTATCACATACTCATATGGTTTTTGTAAATGATAATAAATAGCTAAAGTGGACATATGATAAAGTAAGAGAGAGAATAACGTAGAAGAGAGTCTTATCTACATTATTCTCTATCTTATTTATTCATTAATTATTTATTACTCCCTCCGTCCATGAAACGTTTTCCAGTTTTTCCATTTTGGTCCGTCCGTGAAATGTTGTCCACTTTGCTATTATTTTACTTTTTTGGTAAATGGTTCTCATATTCCACTAACTCATTACACTCACATTCTTTTATAATTTCAATATATAAATATGGGACCTACATTCCACTAACTTATTTCACTCACTTTTCTTTACATTTCTCAAAACACGTGCCGAATCAAACATGGACAACATTTTGCGGAAGGAGGAAGTATCATTTGTTCAAAATGAGTGCAGAAAATGAAATGTGACAAAATTTCAGGGACGGAGGGAGTAGTAAAAATATGTATAAAAAAATATGGGTATGTGATAAGTTTATTAAAAATATGTACCCGGTATTGAGGGTATTTTCATTAAAAAAACTTGAAAATAGTAAAAAAATATTTCGATTGATATTAACTCATAGTTGACAGACTTCAAATGATATTTTTAAAGTTCACGGATCTAAAATGATACATTGACAAATTTCGTGGACTAAAAAAAAAATTCCTTCTACTCTATAATAGGCGGGGGTATTTTCTTCAGCAACCATTTAATTAAAAAACAAATATTAACACCTAAAGCCCCTAACTAGCCGCAATTCTCCAACACTGAACACTTGAAAAAAGATCCAATTACGTGGGCCCACCAGGCCATATAAGGGAAACTGAACGAGTCTCAGTTTGTATTTTATTTTATGACTTTAGGTTATGACTGGCAAAATTTATTGTATTTATAGGTCATTAGGTATTAAGTTCACTACATTTGACTAATTCACGCACAACATTTGTAAAGTAGTTTTCAATACTTTCAATTTTTCGTAAAAATGCGACACAATATTAGACTTATTATTTATTTAGTTTGACTAAAGTTTAAATTTTGTCTCGCATATTTATTTAAAAAGATATTTTGATCCAGTGTTTAAAGATTTTGTCAATTAGGTAGAGTACTTGTATTTTAAAGTCTAAAATTAGGCTTGTATATTAAAAAAACATATTTTGTCCTATACATTAATAAATTTTGTCAATTAGATAGAGTACTTGTATTTTAAAGTCTAAAATTAGGCTCCAATATTAAAAAAACATTTTTATCCTATTCATTAATAATTAGTAGGCTCGTATATTAAAAAAACATATTTTGTCCTATACATTAATAGATTTTGTCAATTAGGTAGAGTAATTTTATTTTAAAGTCTAAAATTAGGCTCTTATATTAAAAAAATATTTTTATCCTATACATTAATAATTAGTAGAGTACTTGTAGTTTAAAGTCCAAAATTAGGCTCGTATATTAAAAAAACATATTTTGTCCTATATATTAATAGATTTTGTCAATTAGGTAGAGTACTTTTTAAAGTCTAAAATTAGGCTCGTATATTAAAAAACATATTTTATCTTATACATTAATAATTAGTAGAGTACTTGTATTTTAAAGTCCAAAATTAGGCTCGTATATTAAAAAAACATATTTTGTCCTATACAATAATAATCAATTAAGTGTCCTCGCTTCTGGTCCTAACCTATATAGTTCAATTCATATTTAACATGTTAATCAAGTCAATCCATATTTAACTCATTCATAAAGTCAAAATGAGATTAATTAACCATTAATTATTAACAAAATTAGTATTTTAATATGGCCAAGACATATAACCAGATCTAGGAATGAACGGCGATTGGGGTCGAGGGATTATTAACATAAATTATTAACAAAATTAGTGTTAGGAAAATTAGTTGGGTAGGTGGAGGAATGTGAAGTTAGGTCGGATTAGTTTGGTTGTGCTTCAACTATGAGAATTGACATTTATTTGATTTCATCCCATATTCATGACCTATCTTATATTCTTTCATGCTCCGTGGGGATGATCATAACCAATTGTTACAATTCGAAATCGGTTCATATCCAAGTTAAGATTGTTTGATTAAAGTTTGCATTCTTGATACATATTCTGAGTTCTTGATGCAACATTGCAAGGAGAGGAAAATTTCTTTTTGAGCCCTGGCGACAAGCCGACTATCTTGTAGGAGATTTCTTTGAACCGACGAACCTACATAATCTCCGCATTGCAAGCAACTACGATGATAAGAAAAGGGCGTCCGGTGTATCTTGTGTACCTGGACGGAGAGGAGAATGAGGATTTGAGAGTGGAAGATGTGGCGTCGTACGAGATTTTCCCGATGTGTTTCCCGAAGCTTTGCTTGGACCGCCACCCGACAGACAATTAGAATTCACCATTGTTTTGGAACCAGGGTTTGCACCAGTATCGAAGGCGCCATACCGAATGGCCCCTAAAGAGTTGGCAGAATTTAAGATTCAGTTGCAAGAACTGTTAGACTTGGGTTTCATTCGACCTAGTGTGACACCGTGGGGAGCGTCAGTGTTGTTCGTTAAGAAAAATGATGGAACGATGAGGATGTGCATCGACTATCGTGAGCTCAACAAGATGACATTGAAGAATAAGTACCCACTGTCGAGGATTGATGATTTGTTTGACCAACTTCGAGGAGCGGACGTATTTTTCAAAAATGGACTTGAGGTCGGGATATCATCAACTAAAGGTCCGACGAGAGGATGTGCCTAAGACTACTTTTCGCACTCGTTATGGCCATTATGAATTCGTCGGAATGCCATTTGGGATGACTAACGCCCCAGCCGTCTTCATGGACTTGGTGAACCGAGTTTTCCACGAGTATCTCGACAAGTTTGTGTTAGTTTTCATCGACGATTTTTTAGTATACTCGAAGAACTAGGAGGAACATGGACGGCATCTGCAAACTGTGTTGGAAACATTACGAAAGGAGAAACTTTATGCCAAGTTTAGTAAGTGTGAGTTTTGGTTGACTCGAGTGAACTTTCTTGGTCATATTGTGACAGCAAATGGGATTCAAGTAGACCCCGCAAAGGTTGAGGTCGTGCAGAATTGGAAATCACCGAAAACACCGAGTGAAATCCACAGTTTCTTGGGATTGGTGGGATATTATCGACGTTTCATCGAGGGATTCTCTAAGATTGCGAGACCGATGACGCAACTGCTAAAGAAAGGAATCAAAGTGGTTTGGACGCCAGAGTGCGAGGCGAGTTTCCAACTGTTGAAAGAGAAATTGACTACAACACCAGTCCTAGCGGTACCAGAGCCCGACAAGGACTTCGCCATCTATACGGATGCGTCGAAGGTAGGACTAGGATGCGTGTTAATGCAAGATGGGAAAGTAATAGCATATGCTTCCCGACAGTTGAGACCGAATGAATTGAATTTTCCGATTCATGATTTGGAGTGAGCAGCAATGGTGCATGCACTGAAAATTTGGAGACATCATCTCTATGGAGTGAGATGCGAAAGATATACGGATCACAAGAGACTCAAGTATTTCTTCGAACAAAAGGAGCCAAACATGCGACAGTGACATTGGTTAGAGATCGTGAAAGATTATGACTGTGGTATTCACTATCATCCGGGCAAGGCTAACGTAGTAGCTGATGCTTTGAGTAGGAAGAACCAACCGCAATTGGCTTATTTCCTAACGCAAGAGGAAGCATTGATTCGCGAATTCGACAGAAAGAGTTTGGAGATAGTGAAAGCGCCCGAGATAGTAGGAGGAAGAATAGCGACGCTAGTGATTGATCCAAATTTGAGAACCAAGCTCATAGAAGCCCAACGACATGATGAAAAGTTGGAAGAATTACGTGTGAAGGTGAGAGCCGAGAAGCTTGACCATTACCGTGAGGAGGCGGATAATGCTTCGACGTACGATGGATGATTGTGTGTGCCGAGCGATGAGGCGCTAAAATATGAGATTTTGAGTGAAGCGCACGACACGCCTTACAGTGCTCACCCCGGAAGCATGAAGATGTATCGAGACTTGAAGCATCGATTTTGGTGGAATGGAATGAAAGGGGACATAGCGTCGTATGTGGAACGATGTCTAGCATGCCAACAAGTGAAGTCCTTACACCAACGGCCATATGGGAAGTTACAACCGCTTGAAATTCCCGAATGGAAGTGGGAGCATCTAGCTATGGATTTCGTGACGGGTTTGCCAAAGTCACAGAAGGGCAACACTGCGATTTGGGTGATCATCGATCGACTTACTAAAATCGCACACTTCTTACCGATTAAGGTTACTTATGGCGCGGACAAGTTAGCTAAGCTCTACGGGAACGAGATTGTGCGATTGCATGGAGTGCCAAAGACCATTGAGTCCGACCGCGATACGAAGTTCACATCAAAGTTTTGGATGAGTTTGCAATGAGAATTGGGCACACAACTGAACTTAAGCACTGCTTATCACCCGCAATCGGATGGGCAGTCAGAGAGGACGATTCAAATGCTTGAGGATATGCTACCGTTGTCTTAGATCGAAGGGAAAGTTGGGAAACCATTCTACCGTTGGTTGAATTCGCCTACAACAATAGCTACCAAGCGACGATCGATATGGCTCCGTATGAAGCCTTGTATGGCAGGAAGTGTCAATCCCCACTCTTTTGGGATGAAGTTGGCAAGAGAAAGATGTTAGGACCCGACACTATAAGGGAAATGACCGAAATTGTGCACCAAATTCGCTCAAGGATCAAGGAAGCTCAAGATAGACAGAAGTCGTATGCTGACGTGCGTCGAACGGAAATCAAATTCGACGTTGGTGACAAAGTGTTCTTAAAAGAATTCCCGACGAAAGGAGTTGTGAGATTTGGAGTGAAGGGAAAGTTGAAACCGCATTTTGTAGGGCCGTACGAGATTGTCGATGAAGTAGGTCCTGTAGCGTACCGTTTGGTGTTACCTCCCAGTTTTGGGAATGTGCACAACGTGTTCCATGTGTCGCAGTTGCGCAAGTACGTGTTCAACCCCAAGCATGTGATTCATCAAGAGGAAGTGATCCTAACCCCCGACATGAACTACGAGGAAAGGCCCGAGGCAATCCTAGATCGGAAGGTGCAAGAGTTTCGAAACAAGTCGATAGCATCCGTGAAAGTATTGTGGAAACACCATGGTCCCGAGGAAGCCACGTGGGAGTTAGAAGATAGAATGAAATAAAAATACCCCGAGTTCTTTATGTGAGACGGTCAAAATTTCGGGGTGAAATTTCTGTTAAGAGGGGAAGGATATAACATCCCAAAATTTTGTGACCTTTATTTAATATTCGTCGTTTGGAAATTTCTTTTATGAAATTTAACTTGTTGCTACGTGATTGAGTTTGAGTATGTGGAATAAATCATCATGGGGAAATTGGAATGAAGTGCTAGTTATATTTTAATGTGGGGAATCAATTTAAATAAAATCAGGCATCTTGTTCTAGCCAAAAAAAGTGGCAATTGTCGGCCCCTCCAATTATTGGGAATTTTATTCTTTCTTGGATTTAATTACTTGTTTTGGGATATTCATCCAAATTAAATCCAATTGAATCTTGCCACATTTTATTCCCTCACCCCAATTGAATTAAGAGTTGAATTATTTCCTTGTGGCTAATTAAGCCAATTTTCGGCCCCCTATTTGTAGAGGAGAATATGTTTGCTTCCTATTTTGTGAAATTCCTTTTATTCTATATTAAATTAATACCTAAGCCAAATTAATTGGGGATGTGAATATTTTCCTTCTATTGTGTCTCCATCCCACAAGTTTTGGCTTAATTTCCTTCTTTATTAAATTAATACCTAAGCCAAATTTAATTGTTGCCTATTTTATGAGAGTCATTTCCTATAAAGAAATTACCAAATTTAAATCCTATTCTATTTAATTGAGGATTTAAATAATTTCCTTGTACACACCATCAAGATTTTCGCCCCTCCCTCATTATTTCCTACTTGGAGATTTAATTTATTTTGTTCCCTTGTTTATGGAATATTCATTGTTTTATTTCCTAAATTGTGAATCTATTTCTCTCCAAGTAAATACCAAATAAATTCCTTATTAAATTTCTAGCCATAATTTTCGAAATACTAGACTTCCTTTTAATTGTGGGATTTTATTTATTGGCCTCTATTTTATTCCTCCACAATTAAATAATTAATTAATTAATGGAATTATACCTAGGACTACATAATCACCTAAACTAAACCCTAGCCCCCATCTCCCTCATAAATTTCGTGCATCTCCTCTCCCTCTCCATATTCTCTCCAAAAATCCTCTATTCATCCTTGTTCTTGCATCCATTGAAGTTTATTTTCAAGAGTCTCCGACGAATCGCCTCCATTCTTGTTTCTACCGTTTGTTTTCGTGATTCGAAAAGGTATAATTAAGTTTTCTCCTCATCTCTTTCATTGAAACTTTATTCTTGAATCGTACATGCATATAGAGGGTGTAGGATTGATAGATCGCAAAATTTATCGGTGGGAAAGTGTGATAGCACAAGAACTTTGATGGTTATGTGTTTTTGATTGAATTCATGTGAAGTTGGATTGGAATATTTGGTGAATGATGTGAGTCTATGTGCAAACATGTTTATGAGAAACTTGTGTTCTCGCCAAGAATGTTTCGTTTTCTGTTTGACCAACCAAATGACCTCTGATTGATGTGATTCTTAAACTATATGAAAATTTGAAGTGTCTTCTGAGTCGTGTAAAAGTTTCAGCCTTTTTGGGCATTGGATAAATTTATGGTGAATTTTTCAAATGAACTGCGCAGTGCTGTCAGAAATTTTATGTTCCGACCAGAGAGTTTAGTATTTGATATGGCTGACTAAATGACGTGATTTCAGTGTGAAAATTTATATGGATGAACTTGAATGTGTCTTCTGTGTTGTGACCAAAATTTAGCTTCATATGAGGTCGGGTGAATTTATAGTGATTTTTACAAACGGTCGCACAGTTCTGCCAGTTTTCTGCCTTGTTAAAATGACTCTTATTTTCAAGTTTAAAAGTATTATATGATGCATGTATGTCCAAGTAACGTGTTTAATGATGTGATCACGTGTGATAAGTTGAAATATATTACGGTGTGTCTTTCCATTTTTGTGACGTATGTTGGGGTTGGGTAATTGAGAAAAACGATGAGAGAGAAATGATAGGACATGCATAGTAATGTGTTTTTGGTGGAAGGCTGACTTGTATTGTCATTTACAAGGGTGATTGTGTATTCGTGAACTCGGGGAACGAGAGTTGCCATAAGTTGGGTTGTGAATTGTTAAGCGAACGAGGTGGGCTTTCTTTTCAAACCTCTTTATTTTCCGAAAATACTATGTGGTGTTATAAGGGTGGTTTAACTGTTATGTCATGCCAAAATGTTTTAGTTTATGAGATTGTTGCCTGAAGCCTAGTTCGTCTGAGCTTGCTCTGTTAGGCTATATGGTTGTGATGTGAAACGAATTCGGGTCTGAGTAGGGCCGCAAACCTTATCAGGCTGTGTACACTGGTGGGATCGTGAGCCGTCCTTGCTAGTCGGCCGATCTCGTGGGCGAATAGTGTGGCCACACTTTCGTCACTGGTATGGATGACATAACTATTATAAAATATTTTCGGCATGAGCCCATTGAGTACAACAAGTACTCAGCCCTGCATATTATTTTTCTTATGTGCAGGTTGAGCGGGATGTTGCGGTGGATGTTGAGCTGGCCTAAGAACTAGGATACATTGTGTCTTCATACATAGACGTTATCCTTGACTCTCTTTTTAAACCTTATTTTCCGCTACTATATTTTGAACTATGTCTCAAGACTATAATCTTTTTCAAATCGTGTTTGAACATGTATGGTTGTGTTAGGTTTTAACCAAGTAACTACGTTGTCTTTTGAAAATGATGTTTTCCGTGAATTAAATTAAATGTTTTACTTTAGAAGTTAATTGGTTTTCTTTAAGTTTATTTTCTCCGCTGCTTCTTTTAAAAATAGTTTTCATAAGTCATTTCTAATCAATAGTTAAATTATAATCTTAAACTTCTTTAAACTAAATTGTTTTTTTTAGTTAATTAAGTTTTCATTTAAAATGTTATCCATGCATGCCGGTCACGATCGCCGCGTTCGTGGTACCCCTAGTATGGGCAGTCGTGACATTATGAAACAAGCTGAACTTGAAAGAGGAACTCCTAGACTTGTCATTAATTATAAACCTCTCAATAAGGTTTTACAATGGATTAGGCATCCTATTCCAAATAAGAGAGATCTTATTAATAGACTTTATGGTGCTAAAATATTTTCTAAGTTTGACCTCAAATCAGGCTTTAGGCAGATTCATATAGCCGAAAAAGATAGGTACAAAACTGCCTTTACTGTCCCCTTTGGACATTACGAATGGAATGTAATGCCCTTTGGACTAAAAAATGCTCCTTCAGAATTTCAAAAGATCATGAATGATATTCTAAATCCTTATAGTCAATTTAGCATTGTCTACATAGATGATGTTTTGATCTTTTCCCAAGATCTTGACCAGCATGAGAAGCATTTGGAAATTTTCTTGAAAACCATTGAGAAAAATGGATTAGTTATCTCTACTCCAAAAATGAAACTCTTCCAAACTAATATTAGGTTCTTAGGTCATGAGATTGACAAGGGAACTTTTAGACCCATCAGTAGGTCTATATCCTTAGGTCTATATCCTTCACAGACAAATTTCCTGATGAAATTAAAGAAAAAAATCAATTACAAAGATTTTTAGGATGCTTGAATTACATCTCAGATTTCTTTCCTAACCTTAGAGAAACCTGTAAGCCTCTCTATCAAAGACTTAGGAAAAATCCTTCAAACTGGACAGAAGATCATACTAATATTGTCAAAACAATAAAACAACAGGTCAAAACCCTACCTTGCCTAGGTATTCCAAATCCAAAAGCTTTCATGATTATTGAAACTGATGCCTCTAACATAGGCTATGGAGTTATATTAAAACAAAAATTGGATTCAAAGGAACAATTAATAAGATACCATTCTGGTATTTGGAATAATGCACAAATGAATTATTCCGTTATTAAAAAGGAAATCTTATCCATTGTCTTATGCATTCAAAAGTTCCAAGATGACCTTTATAATAAAAAATTTTAAATTAGGATTGATTGCAAATCTGCAAAAGAAGTTATTACCAAAGATGTGCAAAACATCATTTCAAAACAGATATTTGCCAGATGGCAAGCTATCTTATCCGTCTTTGATTTTGAAATTGAGTTTATTAAAGGTGAAAACAATTCTCTACCAGATTTTCTAACTAGAGAATTTTTACAAGGTCGTAATGACGGACTCTAGGACCTCCAAGAAACAAAGTGTCAAAGACTATGAAGTCTTCCCTTCAAATGTGAAATCAAAAGCCCTGGTTTCATCCTCAGCTCCTATCACTCCTCAAAAATCCCAAAAACACAATCAAAGACACCTTTCCAATCAAATTTCCCTTAATAGATTCTCTCCACTTCAAAATATCCCAGAAATTCCTTATAACACTGTTCTCACTTCAAATATTCCAAAACCCACTAATATTCAAATCCCAAACACCCCTGATGAATGTAAGTATTTTCCCAAGGACTTGCATGAAGATTGCGGGACAACCCCCTTTTCGGATTTTCCAGTAAAACCCTCTCAAATCGATTTCATAAGAAACCGTTTTCCTGATCCTTCCCAACTCTGGGAATCTGATGATAAATCAAAAGATCTAAAGTATTATGAGTTTATTCTTATTGACTCTGACTCAGTGAAAATAACTCATAATTACAATAGATCTAAGGAGATTGAATTTTCAAAATGTATCATCAAAAGAGTCCATACTACATCTACTTTTGGAGGACTCAATGAATTCAAAACTTTTAACCACCCAGCTCAGGGGTACAATTATATCGATTATAAG
Source organism: Salvia splendens (assembly GCF_004379255.2). NCBI lineage: Eukaryota > Viridiplantae > Streptophyta > Magnoliopsida > Lamiales > Lamiaceae > Salvia > Salvia splendens. Next base: position 30,255,323 of record NC_056046.1, read on the forward strand.
AATGCTTCGTTCAGAGCTTTCTTATTCAGATATTATAACCACTCATGGTTTATTTCCTTCCACCACAGTTGTGAAAAACAATTCCCAGTCTGGTTTCCAGATTGGTGGAGAAAATTGGGATCAACAATTCAAATCCTTCCTTCGGAAGTTCAAAAAGGTTTCCATGCCTTTGCAGAATACTCTACCATCAAAAACTTTCAAAAATTCATTATGTTCCATGCGGAATTAAAAGTCCCTTGGATCCTTGCTTGGGATTTCAATTTTGAAAAACTGTATTCAGATCCTACCCCTTACTCTTTGACTAGGGTCTACAAAGTCAAATGGTGGGCTAAGTTCCAAAATCATATCGGAGCTGAACCTGCAGTCAAACAATTCTTTACCACTGGTGAAAAAGTGGTTTTTCAAAGAGAAAAGAAAGAAAAGAACAAGGCAGAAAATTTAAAGAAAGCTAGCAATTCAGGACCAAGATCTGATAGCTTTTTCGACAATCTCCCAGGACATTTCAAAAAAGATTTCTTTGAGCTCATGGCTCAAAAATCTGTTTCTTCAAAATCAAGGTCTGAGGAATCTGTTTCTTCTGATCCTATTGGGGGTCAAGACCCCTTCGACTTTTGATGTCAGGATTCTTTAGGAAAAAGGTGACGAAAGAATATGTCAAGAACCTTACTGAAGAAATCAAAAGAGTCACAGATGAAGCTGACTATTATCTTAATGAGGCAAAAGAAATTCTTAATATTCCGGGAGAGATAGATTATCATTATCTCAGCTGGGTCATTAATAGACTTCACAGTCGAAATCAAAGCCTCAAAAATTTGAAGAGAACTCTCAATATCATTCTCATAATTACTGCAGCTTGAAGATGAAGCCTCTTTGTATGTTAGAATATGCTAAAGAAGCTAGATGGTTACAAGAAGCAGTCAGAAGGGAAAAAGAAAGCCTCCAGATCATGTATGAACTCAGAGGCCAGAGAAGTCGTCACTCTGATTATTATTATGATGATGAGGAATATAGGCACTGCCAATATATCAAAAGATGTGAGAGAAAACTCAGAATTCTCAGCATCGTTCTTGCAGCATGATGTAGCTTTTCAAAAGAATTTTTCAAAGGTCAAGAATGACGGCCACTTTTCTGCTTCCAATAATGTAATAGTGAATAGTGAATACTGACTTTTTGTAATAGTATTTGTACTATGTAAATTACGTCACTGCTTACGTTTATGTAAATTACTGTACACCTTTTGCCAGGGTTGTTGGCTACAAATAAAGGGTTTCAGATTGAGATGAAGACACCGAGTTCTGATCTCAGACTCATTGCTCTTCTCCCTCATTCCCTCTGTAACCTTTCAAAGTTTTAATCCAAAGTGAGTTTTCAAATTAATTTCTTTCTTCAGTTACTTTAATACTGCTCTCTTTCATTATGTTTATTCAAACTGTTTCTGTGCATATTCTTCATATGTTCTTTCTTCATATGTCCTTTAATAACGGAATAATCCATCATAATAATTCACTCATAAATACTATGATTCTAACCAATACGTTATTACACAACACGGCTTTGGCCAATACGTGTTCTAACAACAAGGTTTCAATCATATCAAAATACAACCTGGGTCAAGATTGTATCAGAGCCATTTTGTTGGCGGTAATGGATGTTATAAGATTGATGAATTTGAGTGTCTTAATATTCAAAACTGAGATGATGAGATTATCCTTAGGATTAAACTTAATCAAAGGAACGTTGGAATTCAGGTTTGGTAAGCTTGTACGACAGTTCAACTTCTTAAACAATGAATGATAAAGTATTTATGGTACTTAAACATAAGGCCAAGAAAATACTTAGTAATTGTTCAAACTGATTTTGTCAAACTCAAGTGACTATCGAGATTTTAACAGCTTACTTGTTAAATAGCTTGAAAGTCAGGTAAGTCTGGTTGATGCACAAAATGTTAGAATCTTTTCGTCGTTCAAGGGATTCAGAATACTTATAGAGGTGCGACATAGAGAGACTAGCAAGTCTTAGTGGTTTATACCATAGAAGACGAGCAATGTGTTAAGATCAGTAGTGGGAGTTAAATCCTAGTTGACTACTCCAAGCATTCTTCTAAAGAATGGGATAGCCATATAAGAAGATATCGAAGTCTCTTGAAGACAAGTTCGATAAGTGAACAGTTTTACTCAATAACACCTTATCATTAATGGGATATACGTTAGAAACAACGAGTTATACCTTAAAGAAACTACCATAACATCAGTACCTTCTACAACACACGAGTTGTGGACTGGAGGCAAGTCTAGTCCAGCACATCTCAAGGTGTGGAGTTATTCCAACACATATTTTGGAAAAGGTATCCAAGTAATTGGAGTTGTGTACTGAGGTATGTTTTAAGGTTGTCCCAAATGATAGAAAAGGTACATGTTCTATAATCTTCACGGCAAGATATGTGTTTGTTTACACGAATACTAGATTCTTTAATGAAGATTATGAGGAGAACTACAAGCCTAACAAACATGATAATTCTCAAGATAATGAGAATATCTATTTTCCATCTTAACCAAGAAGTCTTACCATTAGAAACTTATGCACTAAGAAAATCAACGTTTGTACCTAAGATTGTAAGAGTCGTGTCGTAGTGGGAGCGTTCTTTGCAAACATAATAAGTTCATGGGTCTAAAAGAGTTTTAAGACTCAGTCTTAGATCAACTTGAACATAATCCCTGTAACTACAAGGACACAATGACTTATTCAATAATCATTCTTGATAAGATGATAGATTATGAATAACAATCTTAAATAGACCAGAATGTTTGAAAGACTTGCGATACTACCCATAGACTATTTCAGTCAGTGGGAGCTAGTGGACCTGCAAGTGTAAGCATGGATCTCAAAAGGCTAGAATAATGGCAAAGGGTTATACCCAGAGAGAATTATATTCTCGTCTGTCATTTTTGCCTGAGTCGATCTGTATATTGTCTATTGTAACCTACATAAATTAGGATGTATGTACTATGATTGTCAAGATAGTTTTCTTTAAGTAGATGTCTTGAGGAGATCATCTGCATGGAACATCTTAATGGTTATGTAATATAGGGCAAGAAAGTTGAAAGTGCACTATATTTGGTATTTTTGGTACTCTACGACGATGACATCTATAAAAGTTGATAAACAACTAAGAGGGTTATCTAGCGTAGGAAACTGGTCGTCTACCCAGTTTAAGGATGATGGATTTAAGATAATCTAGTTACATTCTAAGCATTTATGTCATCAGATTGCTAGAAAAAGAATGTTATGTTTCTTAAAGAATCCTACATCTACACAATACTTAGACACTTTAGCATTGAAAATTCCAAGAAAAGGTTTTACTTTTCTAGATGGAATTATCTTGTCTCTAGTAAGTGTTTTACGACACTGAATGAGATCAAGAGGAATGAGACAAGTTCCGTAATTGGAAGTCCTAATTATGCTATGATGTGTATTAAGTTAGATATTAGCTTTGCCTTTGGCATAGAAGCTTGATATCATATTAACCATGGCCAAGGACATTGGATTGGTAAAGAATATACTATAGTACTTGAAAAAGACTAAACGGTATGCTCTAGTTTATCAGACATCCATGTTATGTCCTTTAGGTTACATCGACTCGATTTTATAATTGATCGGTGATCGAGTCATCCTCTGACTATGTGTTCACTTTAGGAGATGAATACTGAGACATGAAGGAGTGTTGATCAAATCATAGACTCCATCATGAAAATTACAAGTGTGGTTTCATCGGAAACTACTAAGGTAGTTGTTCATCTCAGTAACTTCCTAATAGCTTTGACCGTGATTCTGAGTATGTGAATGAGTATTATATTTTGTTATAATTACTCTAGTCATATGTCTAACTCGAGGGAAACACGATCTGATAAAGCTAAGCAATCACATAGAGATGAAGTATGAAATTAATTAAGGATTAAGTGCGCAGCAAGACGTTATGGTTTCCAAGATATCATCAGAGAACAACCTGGCAGAAGTTTTCACAAAATGCCTATATGGAAACATGTTTTACACATGAGGTGAAAAGTACGGTAGTTCGATGTATCATGGCCCGAGACCTGCTTAGAGTATAAGTGGGAGAGTTTTGGGAGTGGGTATACTCGAAAGCATGATTTTGAGTATAAGTGGGAGTTTGTTAGGATTGGTATACTGAAAAGCATATTTCGAGCATGTTGCACGGATAGAATTGCTTGTATACAATAAACTCTACAATCCACTTTTAACCCAAGGCGAGAAGAATTAATTTTATCGCATTGGTGTTTGCTTATGTATTTATAAGACGTTTCTCAAACATTTAAATGTATAAGAAGCAAATAAGTCTAATTCTTCTGCATAGTAGACTTGTCGTGAACGACGTTCACAGAAAGTGACGCAGTCGGTCCTTTGTAGAAGAGAAATAGAATTTCACAACCTAGATAGGCTTTGGCTACCTATCGTGAAAGGTTACAGTGTCAGTCCGCACGTTTCCATACCTTTGGAAATAAACGACACTGGTGTGGTATAGCACTGAAGGATCTAACAGTTGAGATAAGTCTTTCTTGCTATTTACTAAAAGACAAGGTCTCGGTTATTGTTATTTCTTAATCATTGTTGACATAACATTGACCATACGATATTGATTATGCACTACTTTGATTTATCAAATGCTGTGGATTTTTCGCAATCCAAGAATCCTGGTATCTTGGGTAGTGGTGATCAATGTCTAGAGGTGCTAGTATTGTTATTGCAATGAATCGTGTGCTGGGTGAGTCCAGTTTGATAATATCCTCAAGAGGTGTTCGAAAAAGGTTTTATTATTCAGAAACCCGGCCGGTTGGAATTTATTCCAGAATAATAAATAAAGATTTTGAACTAGACAACTCTTGGAAAAAGATATTAATTAATTAAAGTCAAATAGCAGGCTTAAATTAATTAATGGATATTTATATCTTAAACATGAGAAATAATAAATTAAAGAGGTAAAGCCGGGATTACTCGTAATTTGGGATTGGACGGGCAGTCAATATTATTATACTATAGTGGATGATAATAATATTCTATTGGACTTGTATTAAATTGGGGCTCAATTTAATTAGTAAAAGTCCAACAGGTTTGGCCCAAGTCCAACCTCCATGGATCCCTAATCTAGCCCATCATAACTCTATATAAAAGCAGATTAGAAAGGAGATTAAATAAGATTTTTATCATTAATTTTCGTGCTCCCATGTGGGAGTGGATGAAAAATCAGTTTTTGAGAAAACTGATATTCTGTCTTCTTTCTAATCAAGCCATTTTCGATTCTGACAAGCTTTGCCCACCCAAAGGTCATTATCTGAGTTCGGGATACAGATTAGAAGATTCTTGGTTGAGTACGAAGAACATCACGTGGAGAAGGTGCAAGCAATCGTCGATTCTTTGGAGAATCAGATCGGTAATTCTAAACCGTAGGAATTCATGTTTTAGGTTTTAATTCATTTTACATGAATTATGTGCGTTCTTGAATGCAATTCTGTGTTTAACATGTAGTTAATTAATCCCATAATATGTCAAATAGATCCGTAGATCTGATTTATTTGTGAATGCATGACTTCCGCTATGCAAGGGGCTCCGAACCCCAGCAGGTAGTGCTTGGTCAAAGCATTGACAGGAAGAGCTATGTGATCTTTTATGCCTTGAAGACCCTCAACCAGGCCCAGAAGAATTACGACACTACAGAGAAAGAATTGTTGGTTGTTGTGTACTCATTCGAGAAGTTCCGACCATATCTGTTATGGTCGATGGTGATTGTATTCACATAGCTATTAAATATCTGTTAGTAAAAAAGGAGTCTAAGCCGAGACTGATTCCCTGGGTCCTGTTGCTTCAAGAGTTCGATTGGGAGGTCAGAGACAAGAAAGGTACAGAGAAGGTGGTTGATCACCTAAGCAGGATACTTCAAGGAGAAAATGAAGAAGATATACCGGATGCATTCCCAGAGGAACATTAATATTATGTGATGGAATCACCTAGACCTATTAGTTGGGTGGCAGTGTTAGCGTTAACCGGCCCAGGAGATTTGGATAAAGGGAAGTGTAAGCTGAATGAAGAACCTTGGTTTGCAGACCTGGCAAACTACTTGGTCACGGGAGAGTTGCCGAGTACTCCATAAATTTCCCGGGCCCAGAGGATGAAACTTAAGAGTGAAGCCAGGTAATATTTTTGGAACGACCCTTACCTCTGGAGGATGGGGTCCGATAAAGTGATTAGAAGATACATCCCCGAGTGGGAACAAAAGGATGTCTTGAATCATTGCCACGCATTGGCATGTGCTGGTCATTTTGGGCCAAGAAAGACAGCGCAGAAGTTTTTAGACAGCGGGTTTTGATGCCAACAGAGCGGGGGGAATTCTGCGAGGGATGAAATGCCGCTGTTTCCAATTATTCTTTATGAGATTTTCGATGTGTGGGGAATGTACTTCATGGGTCCCTTTCTATCGTCATATGGGAACCCCTACATATTGGTTGTGGTGGACTATGTTTCTGAATGGATAGAGGCCAAGGCTACAAGTTCTTGCGAATCGAAGGAAGTAACGAGGTTTCTGAAGGCCAATATATTCAACCGGTATGGTGTGCCCTGAGAAATCATCTCAGACCAAGGGACTCATTTCTACAACAGGACGATAGAAGCTTTGATGAGGAAATATGGTGTTCACCATCGTTTATCCACTCCTTACCACCCCCAGGCAAATGGTCAGGCAAAAATCTCGAACAGAGAAATCAGAGCAATTTTGGAGAAGACAATGAATCCATCGAAGAAGGATTGGAGTAAAAGACTTGACGATGCTTTATGGGCATACCGAACTGTGTTCAAAACTCCCATTGGAATGTTGCCTTACAGGCTCGTATTAAGCAAAATGTGCCACCTCCCTGTCGAGGTTGAGCACAAAGCTTATTGGGCAATCAAAGAGATAAACATGAAGCCCCAGGCCTGTGAGGAGGAGAGAACGCTTCAACTGCAAGAGCTGGAGGAATTAAGGCTTGAGTCGTATGATGCCGCTATGTGGTACAAGGAGAAAACAATATTGTGGCACGACAACAACCTTCGGGTCAAGGAACTACTAGTTGGTCAGAAAGTGCTCCTATTCCAATCAAGGCTTAAACTGATGCCTCGGAAACTAAAATCCAAGTGGATTGGACCCTACACTGGCCTTCGAGTGAATGGAGCCGTGCAAATCTCTATTCCTTTTCTTGTTAATGGTCATAGGGTCATGGTATTTAGGGATAGTTCAGAGATGTGCGTGGTGGAAGAAAATTTCGCTACGTATACTCTCTACTATTGCCTAACTGGTCAGGCTGCTGGGTAATCTTCGGGAATCTGCTGGATCTGGTAGATTGTTAAGAAATTTTTAACTGTAAAACTGACCCAACATAGCCCTGAGATTAGCTCCGCAAAATTTGTAACAAGGTTTCAATCATATCAAAATACAACCTGGGTCAAGATGGTATCAGAGCCATTTTGTTGGCGGTAATGGATGTTATAAGATTGATGAATTTGACTGTCTTAATATTCAAAACTGAGATGATGAGATTATCCTTAGGATTAAACTTAATAAAAGGAACGTTGGAATTCAGGTTTGGTAAGCTTGTAAGACGGTTGGTAAGCCTTATGTCTAGGTGTTCCACGCATAGTGTTCCCCTGCGACCAGTTTCTTAGATCTTAACCAACTCCTAAACTCAATCCTTATCCCTCTGTTTGAATATGGCCAGTAAGTTTAGAAATCTTTTAGGATCCAAAACCAAAAATAAAATGGACAAGAATATTGTGCTAAGTAATGAGACTTATGCGGAGATTGATTATTCAAATTGGAGTACTCCGAAAGAAAAGATTGAAAATTATTACAATATAGGTCTTATGGATTTTAAGACTGCTTTTTCAATTAGAACCCATGAAGAAACTAGAAGCATTCTTGATGAATCTGAGAGCTTTTCTCTGCTTAGTAGAGAATCAATAAAAAAATATATAAAACAAGGCCATAGGTATGCCCACTTCGGTCTTGCCCAAGTTGCTGTCAAACCCTTAGTTCATATAGGAGTTGATACTCCTATCTTCATTGCTCTAAGAGACAAAAGACTCAAAAGGTATCAGCCTTCTATTTTAGCTATGGTTCAAACAAACATTTGTAATGGACCTATATACTTTAATAGTTCTCCAAATTTCTCTGTGGACTTAACTGATCCCATGATTCTAGAATCTCTTGTTCTAGACATTCAAATACAAGGAGATGAATTTCATAACTGCAAAAATTTTGCTATTATGTTTAGAGTCTACCTTAGGCTTATGTCTTCAAACTTAAATCCAAAATTCAGCAAGAATCCTTTTACTAAAGGAGAAACTATTCTCTTACAAGTTGATGCTGAACAATACACAGCTTACACCCCTAAACGTCTCAAATGGGATGAAATTACTATCCCAAGTCAATTCATCATAAAAGAACCGCAAATTCCTAGGAACATTGAAAAACAGAACCATCCCAAATTATTGAGGAACGTGATGGTACTGTAATTATCAAATTTGACAAGATAAATTCTTTCTCAAATCTCAGAAATAATAGGAGTTTTAATTATGAAAGTAGTAGAGCCTCCTGCTCTGACATACCAAGTACCTCACAAAGGAATTGGACTGTCAAAACCCCTATACCACAATCAAACCCTGTTGTAGAAGAAAATGTAGGTGACCCATACTCACCAACTAGAAGTACTATGGTTATTACTCTCGATAAAGAATTTAAACCTGATTGGGATTATTTAAATGAAGAATTAAACAATCCTGTTTACAAAGAAAAGGAAAAATGGTTTAATAAATTAGATTCAGAAATTAAAAACAAAATCAAAGATGAAATGATGAAAGAAATGGAAAGAATAAAATCAAATTTTCTTTTCTATGACTTTATTTCAATATTTCTCTCTTCAGAAGGATGGTTTGATTGTTTCAAGAAACCAACCATTGAAGTTAATACTAGCCTTATCAAAAAATGGTATTCTTCAAAAAATAATGAAAATTTTTCAGCAGTTCACCCTCCTCTTCAATCTTTAATAATTCAAACCTATAAAGGAGAAATTATTGCTGATCCTTTTAAACATACTAATAAAACTGATGAAAAAACCCCTGTGGAAAAAGGAGACTTACGTGGTCTTATTCAGCAAAATAATTATTCAAACCAAATCCTTTTTACTATTGCAAATCAGTTAGATACTATTTTTGCAAAAGATACTCCACCTATAAAACAAAGTATTTTGTATGATACTTCTAAACCCTTTTTCAAAAGTAATGAGACTATAGAAAGTAAAAACTTTACCTTTAATACAAAAACTGATAAACTACTTTCAAAAATTGTTAAAAATTTAGGTGAATCAAGTAATTCAAAAACTAATGTTATTCATGAAAATCATACTTCCAGCACTGAACAATCGAGTGATTCTTCCTCTGAAAAAGAAGATAATTTCGTTGAAAAAGTTGAAGAAGTCTTTAAGGAATCAGAGTCTTCCCCTTTAAAGATAAACAAAATTTTCAAAGGGAAAAGATTTAATAGTAATAAACCTTATTATAATAGACCTTCACCAGCAGATATGTTGTTTGAAGAAAGAGGACAATTTCATAAATCCAGTTATGATGGAACCTCAATTACAGAATGGAATATTGACGGAAAACCGGAGTATGAAATTCTTAATACTCTTCAAGAAATGGGAATGGCAAAAATGGCATATAGATATGCTGGAATTTCTGAAAAAGAAGCTTGTGTCCTTCTTGTTAATGGCTTTACGGGCCAACTTAAAAATTGGTGGGATAATGCTTTGAGTCTAGAAAGCAAAGAAGAAATACTTAATCATATCATTAATATTGAGGATCAGGATGGAGAAATACAAGAAGCGAGCGATGCTTGTGATTTTCTTGTTGTCACCATTTCAATGTATTTTGTGGGAAACCCTAGAGAAGAATACTATAGTACTTCTATTGTTCTAACAAATCTTAGATGTCCTTCCTTATCTGATTACAGATGGTATAAGGATGTTTTCATAACTCATGTTCTTAAAAGAAATGATTGTAATCAAGCTTTCTGGAAAGAAAGATTCATTGCAGGATTACCCAAACTTTTTGGTGAAAGAATAATTCAAAAACTCAAAGATGATATTAATTCTGAAAATATCCCCTTTGAAAATATAACTTTCGGGCAGTTATTTGCTTTTGTCAAAAAAGAAGGGCTAGCCATCTGTATGGAAATAAAAATACAAAATAAATATAGAAAAGACAAACAAAAAGCGAAAAATGAATTAGGATGTTTTTCTGAAATGTCTGGAATTGAAAAAATTGAAGCCCCTTCTTCAAAAATCAAAAGGAAGTCCAGAAAATTCAAAAAAGATTCACAAAGGCAGAATAATCATAAGCCTTACCGAAATAGAGATAATTTTAGAAAAACAAAACCCATAAGAAAATTTAAACCAAATAATGATAGGAATGAAATAAAATGTGGTTATTGCAAGAAAACAGCTCATACTGAAGATCAATGTTGGAAGAAAAAGAAAAGAAACATTAGATCTATTTCTAAGCAAATTAATAACCTCTTAAGAGAAAAAAATAATTCATCTAATTCAGAAAGTGAGTCAGAGATTGAAGAAATTCAAAATACCTCGGAAAGTAGTAATTATCATAGTAGTGTTGAAAATGAAAAAGATATTTGTAAAACTTGTATCAATGTCATTTGTAAAGAAAAGAAAGAGGCTATTCTTGATCTAGTCCAACAAATTCCGGAAAGTGAAGTTAGAGATGAATATCTTAATAAGTTAAAAGATTTAATCCTTGATGAACCTTCTACTTCTAAAAAGGTTAATATCAAAGAACAATTCAGTCTTAATAGACTTTGGGATAAATATCCCTATCAAAGTATATCAAAACAAATAACTACTAGAGATCTACAGAGTGAAATTAATAATCTTAAGAAACAAATTAATAAAGAATTTTTTGAATTAAAAGAAAAGAATTTTGAATTAGAAACAAGGCTTTCTGTCATGGAACATAATACAGAAGTTAATAATTGGGAAAATCCTGACCAAAATTCTGAACCAGGAAATAATTCGGTAGGGGTTATCCAAGAAATTAATTATCAAAAATGGCATATTAACATAACACTTGTTGTTAACAACTTCAAAACCAATATGATGGCTCTAGTTGACTCAGGAGCTGACCATAATATTATTAGAGAAGGTGTTGTGCCTACCAAATTGTAACACCCGTACCTTAAGTTTGAAATTTATTTTATGTAACGAAATAATTGATAAAATTATTTCGAAATGCTATGCTTCTCGATAAATGTGATATGGGAAAAATTATGGTTTGTGTGTGTGATGTGAAAAGGAATGTGTTTTTTTTTTATTGTGAACGATGGGAGGCACGTTTAAGGTCTCGTTGAAAGGTCGATGATGAAATTGCTATTCTTTAGCAAGACAAATGAATTAAGTCGAAAGGAATGTATGTTTTATGGATAACGACGCGCGTAATTTGAGGAACGGTTGAATGAATTTTATATTTGGAACAACACCAAATATAAGTTATGTACGATTTCTCGTACTTTAATTCTTGGTTATGAAGAACGAGATAACAAAATTTAATAAAGGCCCGTGAATTTTATTTAACGAAGGAAAATGCAAAAAAATATAAGAATGTCTGAAATTACTTTGGACTTTCCAAAATAAATTTGAAGTTCAATTAAAATAAGATAATTTGAATTCTAATCACTCTTTAAATCCATCAAGTGGTAGTTTTTAACTTGGGCGTGTAATTTATTTATTGGTTTTAACCCAATTGAAATTTAATTTATGGAAGCCCAAGTTTGGTTTTAAACTAGCTAAGCCCAAAAAGAGCCCCCCCCCCACGTCGACGGTTTTCCATCCCCTCCCCCATGACCGATCGGTTTTACCCCTCGTTGATCCACCTCTCCACTTTCCCCATCAATATCTACACCCCAAAGCCACTTAGCAAAAAAAAAAGAAGAGAAGAGAGAAGGAGAAGCGGAGAGAGATAGAGTGCCGAGAGGGAGGAGGAAGCTTTGAGCCACTACCTTGTGTATTTCCTACCATTTTCAACCATCTTGGAGGTATAATCCATTCCTTGTTTAAAGCATGTGTTGTTCTAGTTTTTCATGCATATTACATCCTTGTTTCGTAGCTTTTCTTCCATAACCAAACTAAATAGGAACCAACTTAGAATCTTCCAAACGATCGCCGTACGTAGCCGAAGCTTAGAAAGAACTTAACTTTATAGTAATAGCACGTGTTTCGGGAAGTTTCGGGGTGGTTTCGGGCGTGTTCTGAGTGACGTGGTGGCTGTCCGGTGGCTGGACCTCTCGGCAATGGCAGGTGGGTGGCAGTCCGGCGGCAGGGTCTGCCTCCGCTCCAGGCGCGACGACCGACGGCGACGGAGCAGCAGTCGGCGACAGCGTCCGGCCTATCTGGTGTATTTACAAGGACATGACAAGAAGGAGAGGAAGGTTGAAGATGTGGCAGTGGTACCTGAGTTTCCCGACGTATTTCCCGATGCGTTGCCAGGCCCTCCGCCTGACCGACAGTTGGAGTTTACTATCGATCTGGAACCAGGAGCCGCACCAGTATCGAAAGCACCATATAGGATGGCACCGAAGGAGTTGGAAGAACTCAAAATCCAGCTACAAGAACTACTGGACTTGGGTTTTATCCGACCGAGTGTATCGCCGTGGGGAGCACCTGTGCTGTTTGTGAAGAAGAAAGACGGGACACTAAGAATGTGCATAGACTATCGGGAATTGAACAAGTTGACTCTCAAGAACAAGTATCCTCTGCCGAGAATAGACGACCTGTTCGATCAACTCAGGGGAGCAGGAGTATTTTCGAAGATGGATTTAAGGTCGGGATATCATCAATTGAGGGTACGAAGGGAGGACATACCCAAGACGGCTTTCCGAACGAGGTATGGGCATTATGAGTTTGTAGTTATGCCGTTTGGACTGACAAATGCACCGGCGGTATTTATAGACTTAATGAATCGAGTATTCCATCCATAATTGGACAAGTTTGTCCTGGTATTCATAGATGATGTGCTAGTTTACTCGAAGGATGAAAAGGAACATGAGGAGCATCTAAGGATCACGCTGGAAACACTCAGAACAGAGAAGTTATACGCCAAGTTCAGTAAGTGTGAATTCTGGCTAAGGGAAGTGAATTTTCTGGGGCATATTGTGACGGCCGAAGGGATTCGAGTTGACCCCGCAAAGGTGGAGGCCATACAACAGTGGAAGGCACAAAAGACCCCAAACGAGATTCGGAGTTTCCTTGGACTGGCAGGATACTACCGAAGATTTATTGAAGGATTTTCTAAAATTTGGCAGACCAATGACTCAACAATTGAAGAAGGGGACCAGTTGTTGAAAGAGAAATTGACCACCGCACCTATTCTAGCCGTGCCGGAATAGGGAGTAGACTATGTGGTTTACACTGATGCATCGAAGGTTGGACTGGGGTGTGTTTTGGTGCAGAATGGTAAGGTGATTGCCAACGCTTCGCGGCAGTTGAGACCACACGAGTGTAATTACCCTACTCATGACTTAGAACTAGCGGCTGTTGTGCACGCATTGAAGATTTGGAGGCACCATCTCTATGGAGTTCGGTGTGAGATTTTTACCGACCACAAGAGTCTAAAATACTTCTTTGAGCAGAAAGATTTGAACACGAGGCAACGCAGATGGCTCGAGCTAGTCAAGGATTATGATTGTGGTATTAACTATCATCCGGGTAAAGCAAACGTGGTGGCGGATGCTTTGAGCCGGAAAGCTCAACCGCAGTTGGCTACTTTTCTCACTCAGGAAGCGGAGTTGATTCGCGATTTTAGCAAGATGCAATTGGAGGTAGTAAGAGCTCCGGAGACCGTGAAGGGAAAGATTGCCACCTTGGTAATTGCATCCGATCTGCGGACAAGGATAATAGAAGGGCAACGGAATGATGAAAATTTGGAGAAAATTCGACTGAAGGTGAGGAAGGGCGAACAAGAGAAGTTTCGAGAGGAGGCTGATAATGCTCTCACCTATGAGGGGAGACTATGTGTGCCAAGCGACGAAGGACTTCGAAATGAAATTCTGACCGAGGCACACGAGACTCCATACACCGCTCATCCTGGAAGTACGAAGATGTACCAGGACTTGAAGGGATCATTCTGGTGGGATGGAATGAAGAGGGACATAGCTTTGTTTGTGGACAGATGTTTGGCATGTCAACAAGTAAAAGCTTTACATCAACGACCCTATGGGAAGTTGCAACCGTTGGAGATTCCGGAGTGGAAATGGGAACATATCACTATGGATTTTGTGACAGGTTTACCAAAGACCCGACAAGGGAATACGGCCATTTGGGTAATCATAGACCGCGCATTTTATACCTATCCCTATAACTCATGGATCCGACAAGCTAGCTCGGATTTATGTGAAAGAAATCATTCGGCTACATGGAGTGCCAGTAACAATCACGTCAGACCGGGATACAAGGTTTACTTCAAGGTTTTGGATAAGTCTGCAACGGGAGCTTGGTACACGACTGAATTTTAGTACTGCCTTCCATCCACAAACCGATGGACAGTCCGAGAGAACGATTCAAACTCTTGAGGACATGCTGAGAGCCGTGGTGCTCGACAGAGGAGAAAATTGGGAAGTAGTACTACCATTGATCGAGTTCGCCTATAACAATAGTTTCCAGGCGACAATAAATATGGCCCCGTATGAAGCATTGTATGGGAGGAAATGTAGATCACCACTTTACTGGGATGAGGTTGGTGAAAGAAGAATACTCGGCACAGATTCGGTCGAAGAAATGATAGAGATCGTGCGACAAATTCGACAAAGGATAAAGGAAGCTCAAGACCGACAGAAGTCGTATGCTGATGTCCGGCGTACCGATTTACAGTTCAATACGGGAGATAAGGTGTTTTCGAAGGTATCTCCATCGAAAAGGATAACGAGGTTCGGTGTAAAGGGGAAGTTGAAGCCACGATACGTAGGGCCTTATGAAATCCTTGAGAAGGTGGGACCCGTAGCGTATAGGTTGGCACTACCACCAAGTTTTGGGACTGTGCACAATGTTTTCCATGTGTCACAATTACGGAAGTACGTGTTCGATCTCAAACACATGGTTCATCAAGAGGAAATGATTTTAAATCCTGACTTGAGTTACGAGGAGAAGCCCGAAGCTATTCTGGATAGGAAAGTGCAAGAGTTGAGGAACAAATCGATCGCGTCCGTGAAAGTACTTTGGAAACACCATGGCCACGAGGAGGCTACTTGGGAACTCGAGGATAAAATGAAAGAGAAATACCTGGAACTTTTCGTTTGAAATGAGCAAATTTCGGGAAGAAATTTCTGTTAAGGTGGGTAGAATGTAACACCCGTACCTTAAGTTTGAAATTTATTTTATGTAACTGAATAATTGATAAAATTATTTCGAAATGCTATGCTTCTCGATAAATGTGATATGGGAAAAATTATGGTTTGTGTGTGTGATGTGAAAAGGAATGTGTTTTTTTTTAATTGCGAACGATGGGAGGCACGTTTAAGGTCTCGTTGAAAGGTCGATGATGAAATGGTTATTCTTTAGCAAGACGAATGAATTAAGTGGAAAGGAATGTATGTTTTATGGATAACGACGCGCGTAATTTGAGGAACGGTTGAATTAATTTTATATTTGGAACAACACCAAATATAAGTTATGTACGATTTCTCGTACTTTAATTCTTGGTTATGAAGAACGAGATAACAAAATTTAATAAAGGCCCGTGAATTTTATTTAACGAAGGAAAATGCGAAAAAATATAAAAATGTCTGAAATTACTTTGGACTTTCCAAAATAAATTTGAAGTCCAATTAAAATAAGATAATTTGAATTCTAATCACTCTTTAAATCCATCAAGTGGTAGTTTTTAACTTGGGCTTGTAATTTATTTATTGGTTTTAACCCAATTGAAATTTAATTATGGAAACCCAAGTTTGGTTTTAAACTATCTAAGCCCAAAAAGAGCCCCCTCCCACGTCGACGGTTTTCCATCCCCTCCCCCATGACCGATCGGTTTTACTCCTCGTTGATCCACCTCTCCACTTTCCCCATCAATATCTACACCCCAAAGCCACTCCCCCCACTTACTCTTGTAACCTTTCACTTAGCAAAAAAAAAAAGAAGAGAAGAGAGAAGGAGAAGCGGAGAGAGATAGAGTGCCGAGAGGGAGGAGGAAGCTTTGAGCCACTACCTTGTGTATTTCCTACCATTTTCAACCATCTTGGAGGTATAATCCATTCCTTGTTTAAAGCATGTGTTGTTCTAGTTTTTCATGCATATTACATCCTTGTTTCGTAGCTTTTCTTCCATAACCAAACTAAATAGGAACCAACTTAGAATCTTCCAAACGATCGCCGTACGTAGCCGAAGCTTAGAAAGAACTTAACTTTATAGTAATAGCACGTGTTTCGGGAAGTTTCGGGGTGGTTTCGGGCGTGTTCGGAGTGGCGTGGTGGCTGTCCGGCGGCTGGACCTCTCGGCGATGGCAGGTGGGTGGCTGTCCGGCGGCTGGGTCTGCCTCCGCTCCAGGCGCGACGACCGACGGCGACGGAGCAGCAGTCGGCGACAGCTGCTGTGCCATCCGGCGACGGCAGCGACCGACGACGCCAACAGCAGCTGCACGGCTGTAAGGGACGACGGCGACGGGCTGGAAGCGTCGACTCCTCGACGACGGGGCAGTAGCAGCGACGTCTCTCGCCGGGGGCGACGGCTGCGTGCCTTCGTCGTGGTGGCAGTCGGCGAGAGAGAAGGAGTCGGGGAGAGAGAAAGAAGGGAAGAGAGAGAGGGAAGAAAGAGAGGAAGATGATAGAGGGAATTGGGCCATGTACTTTTGTTGTTGGGCCTTGGATTAATTTTTTTTTTAGTTGTTGGGCTCTTCCTTTAATTGATGGGGGCTCACTATGTAATTTTGGAGGAATAAGGTGGCTAAGAAATTTAATCCCGGGTCGGTGATTGAGAGTTTAATCGGGGGAAAATATTTAATTAAATTCCGTAAGTTCTTTTGACGAGTGAATAATTTACCTAGGTATGAAATAATACTTTTTCAACGGTAAATAATTACGGAAATTAAAGTATGCGCGTAAATAATTTTTTTAAAAAAATTATTTTCGACGTTATGGAAAATACGAGGAGCCAACGGAGGAAAGAACGAGTGTAAGCGGCCGACCGGCGTCGCACGCGACGCCTTGGGCGGCTGCCGAATAACCGAAAGTGCGCGAAAATCGAGAAAGAGAATTAAAAGATTTTAATTAGAGTGCATGCATTCTAATTATCGTCGTTACAGAGGTTTGATGTGAACTTTATGTGTTTTCCAAAAAGGTGGTTCGCACGCTCGCTGAAAGTCGGAACGAGGAATTTTTACGGAAAACTTAAGCATTTGAGGTGGGCTTTATTCTTTAACGTTTATTTTAAATCAATATGTTTACGGTGTTATAAGGATGTTTCTATAAGTATGTCATGCCGTGTTTATGTTTTGAAACTGCCTATCTGTTTGTCTACTAGAACAAAACTCTACTAGACTTGATGGTTAACGAATTCGGGTCTAACTAGGGTCTACGCCCTACTTAGACTAGTGCACTGATGGGGATCGTGAGCCGTCCCCTAGGTCGGCCGGTCCAGTGATCGAGATTGTGGCCACAGTCTCGTTTCACATGATGGTTCAGATATGGTATATGATGGAGGATGATGTTAGTCCGCGGGGACACTATTTCATGGAAATTGTTTTGCTTGTGCTTCTCGGTTCTTTTAAAGTGAAACCCAGGATCCACACGATGATGGCTTGACATATCTTAACGATGAATGTTTTCGGGCGTGAGTTCATTGGGTGCATCAAGTACTCAGCCCCTGCATATGTTTTCCCTATGTGCAGGTTGAGCGAGGTCGGGAGACGGAGGATGTTGAGTGATGATTCAAGAACTGGTCCGGTTGCTACTATGTCTTCATACATAGTAGTGACTAAACTCTCAAATTGCTTCCGCTATTCAAAGTCCTAAGAAACTCTGTTGTTTTCCTTATTGTCGAACTCTGTTATCTTTCATTTTGTAAACTTCGGGATTGAAACGTTGGTTAACCTAAATGGATTTTCGTCTTTGGTTGTTAAGTTGTATTGTCTTGAATTGTATTATTCCTCCTTCTTCCCCGCTTCTTAATTCCCCCACTAGTCACGATTTCCCGTGCTTCCTATCCTTAGGAAGTGCGGTCGTGACACAAATATTGTGATAAAACCAAAGAAAATCTTTTTACAGCCAATAATAACCCTTTAAGAATCTGATTCAAACTCTCCAAGGCACATATTTGTAATAACGGATATTGTTTCAGAAATATCTTCACAATTGTTGAAGATATTACTTATAACATGATTTTAGGAACACCTTTCCTAACTCAAATTTATTCCTTCTCTGTTAGTGATAATGGCATTATCACTAAGATTCAAGAAAAAGAAATTTTATTCAAATTTATTTCCCCTATTAAGAAGCAAGAAATTCTTAATCTTCAAAGAAATTCGATTTTTAGACAAATTAATAATATTACCCAAAAACAAAAACAAATGGGATTCCTGAAAGAAGAATTGCCTTTCCAAAGAATTGAAGATCAACTCAAAACTCCTAAATATATTTCTAAAATTAAAGAGGTAGAAAATAATTTTGTCAAAAAAGTCTGCAATGATGTTCCTAATGCCTTTTGGGGAAGAAAACATCATGTTATTGAATTACCCTATGAAGAGGATTTTTGTGAAAATAAAATCCCTACGAAATCAAGACCCATTCAAATGAACCAAGAACTTCTAGAAGTCTGTAAAAAAGAAATTAAAGACTTATTAGAAAAAAAACTAATAAGACCTTCAAATTCTCCCTGGAGCTGCTCAGCTTTTTATGTTATGAAACAAGCTGAACTTGAAAGAGGAACTCCTAGACTTGTCATTAATTATAAACCTCTCAATAAGGTTTTACAATTGATTAGGCATCCTATTCCAAATAAGAGAGATCTTATTAATAGACTTTATGGTGCTAAAATATTTTCTAAGTTTGACCTCAAATCAGGCTTTTGGCAGATTCAAATAGCCGAAAAAGATAGGTACAAAACTGCCTTTACTGTCCCCTTTGGACTTTACGAATGGAATGTAATGCCCTTTGGACTAAAAAATGCTCCTTCAGAATTTCAAAAGATCATGAATGATATTCTAAATCCTTATAGTCAATTTAGCATTGTCTACATAGATGATGTTTTGATCTTTTCCCAAGATCTTGACCAGCATGAGAAGCATTTGTAAATTTTCTTGAAAACCATTGAGAAAAATGGATTAGTTATCTCTACTCCAAAAATGAAACTCTTCCAAACTAATATTAGGTTCTTAGGTCATGAGATTGACAAGGGAACTTTTAGACCCATCAGTAGGTCTATATCCTTCACAGACAAATTTCCTGATGAAATTAAAGAAAAAAATCAATTACAAAGATTTTTAGGATGCTTGAATTACATCTCAGATTTCTTTCCTAACCTTAGAGAAACCTGTAAGCCTCTCTATCAAAGACTTAGGAAAAATCCTTCAAACTGGACTGAAGATCATACTAATATTGTCAAAACAATAAAACAACAGGTCAAAACCCTACCTTGCCTAGGTATTCCAAATCCAAAAGCTTTCATGATTATTGAAACTGATGCCTCTAACATAGGCTATGGAGGTATATTAAAACAAAAATTGGATTCAAAGGAACAATTAATAAGATACCATTCTGGTATTTGGAATAATGCACAAATGAATTATTCCGTTATTAAAAAGGAAATCGTATCCATTGTCTTATGCATTCAAAAGTTCCAAGATGACCTTTATAACAAAAATTTTTAAATTAGGATTGATTGCAAATCTCTAAAAGAAGTTCTTACCAAAGATGTGCAAAACATCGTTTCAAAACAGATATTTGCCAGATGGCAAGCTATCTTATCCGTCATTGATTTTGAAATTGAGTTTATTAAAGGTGAAAACAATTCTCTACAAGATTTTCTAACTAGAGAATATTTACAAGGTCGTAATGACGGACTCTAGGACCTCCAAGAAACAAAGTGTCAAAGACTATGAAGTCTTCCCTTCAAATGTGAAATCAAAAGCCCTGGTTTCATCCTCAGCTCCTATCACTCCTCAAAAATCCCAAAAACACAATCAAAGACACCTTTCCAATCAAATTTCCCTTAATAGATTCTCTCCACTTCAAAATATCCCAGAAATTCCTTATAACACTGTTCTCACTTCAAATATTCCAAAACCCACTAATATTCAACCCCCTTTTCGGATTTTCCAGCAAAACCCTCTCAAATCGATTTCATAAGAAACCGTTTTCCTGATCCTTCCCAACTCTGGGAATCTGATGATAAATCAAAAGATCAAAAGTATTATGAGTTTATTCTTATTGACTCTGACTCAGTGGAAATAACTCATAATTACAATAGATCTAAGGAGATTGAATTTTCAAAATGTATCATCAAAAGAGTTCATACTACATCCACTTTTGGAGGACTCAATGAATTCAAAACTTTTAACCACCCAGCTCAGGGGTACAATTATATCGATTATAAGAATGCTTGGTTCAGAGCTTTCTTATTCAGATATTATAACCACTCATGGTTTATTTCCTTCCACCACAGTTGTGAAAACAATTCCCAGTCTGGTTTCCAGATTGGTGGAGAAAATTGGGATCAACAATTCAAATCCTTCCTTCGGAAGTTTAAAAAGGTTTCCATGCCTTTGCAGAATACTCTACTATCAAAAACTTTCAAAAATTCATTATGTTCCATGCGGAATTCAAAGTCCCTTAGATCCTTGCTTGGGATTTCAATTTTGAAAAACTGTATTCAGATCCTACCCCTTACTCTTTGACTAGGGTCTACAAAGTCAAATGGTGGGCTAAGTTCCAAAATCATATCGGAGCTGAACCTGCAGTCAAACAATTCTTTACCACTGGTGAAAAAGTGGTTTTTCAAAGAGAAAAGAAAGAAAAGAACAAGGCAGAAAATTTAAAGAAAGCCAGCAATTCAGAACCAAGATCTGATAGCTTTTTCGACAATCTTCCAGAACATTTCAAAAAAGATTTCTTTGAGTTCATGGCTCAAAAATCTGTTTCTTCAAAATCAAGGTCTGAGGAATCTGTTTCTTCTGATCCTATTGGGGGTCAAGACCCCTTCGACTTTTGATGTCAGGATTCTTTAGTTAAAAGGTGACGAAAGAATATGTCAAGAACCTTACTGAAGAAATCAAAAGAGTCACAGATGAAGCTGACTATTATCTTAATGAGGCAAAAGAAATTCTTAATATTCCGGGAGAGATAGATTATCATTATCTCAGCTGGGTCATTAATAGACTTCACAGTCGAAATCAAAGCCTCAAAAATTTGAAGAGAACTCTCAATATCATTCTCATAATTACTGCAGCTTGAAGATGAAGCCTCTTTGTATGTTAGAATATGCTAAAGAAGCTAGATGGTTACAAGAAGCAGTCAGAAGGGAAAAAGAAAGCCTCCAGATCATGTATGAACTCAGAGGTCAGAGAAGTCGTCACTCTGATTATTATTATGATGATGAGAAATATAGGCACTGAGGTATGTTTTAAGGTTGTCCCAAATGATAGAAAAGGTACATGTTCTATAATCTTCACGGCAAGATATGTGTTTGTTTACACGAATACTAGATTCTTTGATGAAGATTATGAGGAGAACTACAAGCCTAACAAACATGATAATTCTCAAGATAATGAGAATATCTATTTTCCATGTTAACCAAGAAGTCTTACCATTAGAAACTTATGCACTAAGAAAATCAACGTTTGTACCTAAGATTGTAAGAGTCGTGTCGTAGTGGGAGCGTTCTTTGCGAACATAATAAGTTCATGGGTCTAAAAGAGTCTTAAGACTCAGTCTTAGATCAACTTGAACATAATCCCTGTAACTACAAGGACACAATGACTTATTCAAATAATCATTCTTGATAAGATGATAGATTATGAATAACAATCTTAAATAGACCAGAATGTTTGCAAGACTTGCGATACTACCCATAGACTATTTCAGTCAGTGGGAGCTAGTGGACCTGCAAGTGTAAGCATGGATCTCAAAAGGCTAGAATAATGGCAAAGGGTTATACCCAGAGAGAATTATATTCTCGTCTGCCATTTTTACCTGAGTCGATCTGTATATTGTCTATTGTAGCCTACATAAATTAGGATGTATGTACTATGATTGTCAAGATAGTTTTCTTTAAGTAGATGTCTTGAGGAGATCATCTGCATGGAACATCTTAATGGTTATGTAATATAGGGCAAGAAAGTTGAAAGTGCACTATATTTGGTATTTTTGGTACTCTACGATGATGACATCTATAAAAGTTGATAAACAACTAAGAGGATTATCTAGCGTAGGAAACTGGTCGTCTACCCAGTTTAAGGATGATGGATTTAAGATAATCTAGTTACATTCTAAGCATCTATGTCATCAGATTGCTAGAAAAAGAATGTTATGTTTCTTAAAGAATCCTACATCTACACAATACTTAGACACTTTAGCATTGAAAATTCCAAGAAAAGGTTTTACTTTTCTAGATGGAATTATCTTGTCTCTAGTAAGTGTTTTACGACACTGAATGAGATCAAGAGGAATGAGATAAGTTCCGTAATTGGAAGTCCTAATTATGCTATGATGTGTATTAAGTTAGATATTAGCTTTGCCTTTGGCATAGAAGCTTGATATCATATTAACCATGGCCAAGGACATTGGATTGGTAAAGAATATACTATAGTACTTGAAAAAAACTAAACGATATGCTCTAGTTTATCAGACATCCATGTTATGTCCTTTAGGTTACATCGACTCGATTTTATAATTGATCGGTGATCGAGTCATCCTCTGACTATGTGTTCACTTTAGGAGTTGAATACTGAGACATGAAGGAGTGTTGATCAAATCATAGACTCCATCATGAAAATTACAAGTGTGGTTTCATCGGAAACTACTAAAGTAGTTGTTCATCTCAGTAACTTCCTAATAGCTTTGACCGTGATTCTGAGTATGTGTATGAGTATTATATTTTGTTATAATTACTCTAGTCATATGTCTAACTCGAGGGAAACACGATCTGATAAAGCTAAGCAATCACATAGAGATGAAGTATGAAATTAATAAAGGATTAAGTGCGCAACAAGACGTTATGGTTTCCAAGATATCATCAGAGAACAACCTGGCAGAAGTTTTCACAAAATGCCTATATGGCAACATGTTTTACATAGGAGGTGAAAAGTACGGTAGTTCGATGTATCATGGCCTGAGACCTGCTTAGAGTTTAAGTGGGAGAGTTTTGGTAGTGGGTATACTCGAAAGCATGATTTTGAGTATAAGTGGGAGATTGTTAGGATTGGTATACTGAAAAGCATATTTCGAGCATGTTGCACGGATAGAATTGCTTGTATACAATAAACTCTACAATCCACTTTTAACCCAAGGCGAGAAGTATTTATTTTATCGCATTGGTGTTTGCTTATGCATTTATAAGACGTTTCTCAAACATTTAAATGTATAAGAAGCAAATAAGTCTAATTCTTCTGCATAGTAGACTGGTCGTGAACGACGTTCACAGAAAGTGACGCAGTCAGTCCTTTGTAGAAGAGAAATAGAATTTCACAACCTAGATAGGCTTTGGCTACCTATCGTGAAAGGTTGCAGTGTCAGTCCGCACGTTTCCATACCTTTGGAAATAAACGACACTGGTGTGGTATAGCACTGAAGGATCCAACAGTTGAGATAAGTCTTTCTTGCTATTTACTAAAAGACGAGGTCTCGGTGATTGTTATTTCTTAATCATTGTTGACATAACATTGAGCATACGATATTGATTATGCACTACTTTGATTTATCAAATGCTGTGGATTTTTCGCAATCCAAGAATCCTGGTATCTTGGGTAGTGGTGATCAATGTCTAGAGGTGCTAGTATTGTTATTGCAATGAATCGTGTGCTGGGTGAGTCCAGTTTGATAATATCCTCAAGAGGTGTTCGAAAAAGGTTTTATTATTCAGAAACCCGGCCGGTTGGAATTTATTCCAGAATAATAAATAAAGATTTTGAACTAGACAACTCTTGGAAAAAGATATTAATTAATTAAAGTCAAATAGCAGGCTTAAATTAATTAATGGATATTTATATCTTAAACACGAGAAATAATAAATTAAAGAGGTAAAGCCCGGATTACTCGTAATTTGGGATTGGACGGGCAGTCAATATTATTATACTATAGTGGATGATAATAATATTCTATTGGACTCGTATTAAATTGGGGCTCAATTTAATTAGTAAAAGTCCAACAGGTTTGGCCCAAGTCCAACCTCCATGGATCCCTAATCTGGCCCATCATAACTCTTTATAAAAGGAGATTAGAAAGGAGATTAAATAAGATTTTTATCATTAATTTTCGTGCTCCCATGTGGGAGTGGATGAAAAATCGGTTTTTGAGAAAACTGATATTATGTCTTCTTTCTAATCAAGCCATTTTCGATTCTGACAAGCTTTGCCCACCCAAAGGTCATTATCTGAGTTCGTGATACAGATTAGAAGATTCTTGGTTGAGTACGAAGAACATCACGTGGAGAAGGTGCAAGCAATCATCGATTCTTTGGAGAATCAGATCGGTAATTCTAAACCGTAGGAATTCATGTTTTAGGTTTTAATTCATTTTACATGAATTATGTGCGTTCTTGAATGCAATTCTGTGTTTAACATGTAGTTAATTAATCCCATAATCGGTCAAATAGATCCGTAGATCTGATATATTTGTGAATGCACGACTTCCGCTGTGCAAGGGGCTCCGAACCCCAGCAGGTAGTGCTTGGTCAAAGCATTGACAAGAAGAGCTATGTGATCTTTTATGCCTTGAAGACCCTCAACCAGGCCCAGGAGAATTACGACACTACAGAGAAAGAAATGTTGGTTGTTGTGTACTCATTCGAGAAGTTCCGACCGTATCTGTTATGGTCGATGGTGATTGTATTCACATAGCTATTAAATATCTGTTAGTAAAAAAGGAGTCTAAGCCGAGACTGATTCCCTGGGTCCTGTTGCTTCAAGAGTTCGATTGGGAGGTCAGAGACAAGAAAGGTACAGAGAAGGTGGTTGATCACCTAAGCAGGATACTTCAAGGAGAAAATGAAGAAGATATACCGGATGCATTCCCAGAGGAACATTAATATTATGTGATGGAATCACCTAGACCTATTAGTTGGGTGGCAGTGTTAGCGTTAACTGGCCCAGGAGATTTGGATAAAGGGAAGTGTAAGCTGAATGAAGAACCATGGTTTGCAGAACTGGCAAACTACTTGGTCACGGGAGAGTTGCCGAGTACTCCATAAATTTCCCGGGCCCAGAGGATGAAACTTAAGAGTGAAGCCAGGTAATATTTTTGGAACGACCCTTACCTCTGGAGGATGGGGTCCGATAAAGTGAATAGAAGATACATCCCCGAGTGGGAACAAAAGGATGTCTTGAATCATTGCCACGCATTGGCATGTGCTGGTCATTTTGGGCCAAGAAAGACAGCGCAGAAGTTTTTAGACAGCGGGTTTTGATGCCAACAGACCGGGGGGATTTCTGCGAGGGATGAAATGCCGCTGTTTCCAATTATTCTTTGTGAGATTTTTGATGTGTGGGGAATGTACTTCATGGGTCCCTTTCTATCGTCATATGGGAACCCCTACATACTGGTTGTGGTGGACTATGTTTCCGAATGGATAGAGGCCAAGGCTACAAGTTCTTGCGAATCGAAGGAAGTAGCGAGGTTTCTGAAGGCCAATATATTCAACCGGTATGGTGTGCCCTGAGAAATCATCCCAGACCAAGGGACTCATTTCTACAACAGGACGATATAAGCTTTGATGAGGAAATATGGTGTTCACCATCGTTTATCCACTCCTTACCTCCCCCAGGAAAATGGTCAGGCAAAAATCTCGAACAGAGAAATCAGAGCAATTTTGGAGAAGACAATGAATCCATCGAAGAAGGATTAGAGTAAAAGACTTGACGATGCTTTATGGGCATACCGAACTGTGTTCAAAACTCCCATTGGAATGTTGCCTTACAGGCTCGTATTAAGCAAAATGTGCCACCTCCCTGTCGAGGTTGAGCACAAAGCTTATTGGGCAATCAAAGAGATAAACATGAAGCCCCAGGCCTGTGAGGAGGAGAGAACGCTTCAACTGCAAGAGCTGGAGGAATTAAGGCTTGAGTCGTATGATGCCGCTATGTGGTACAAGGAGAAAACAATATTGTGGCACGACAACAACCTTCGGGTCAAGGAACTGCTAGTTGGTCAGAATGTGCTCCTATTCCAATCAAGGCTTAAACTGATGCCTCGGAAACTAAAATCCAAGTGGATTGGACCCTACACTGGCCTTCGAGTGAATGGAGCCGTGCAAATTCAGGGAGTCGCTCCTAATTCTATTCCTTTTCTTGTTAATGGTCATAGGGTCATGGTATTTAGGGATAGTTCAGAGATGTGCGTGGTGGAAGAAAATTTCGCTACGTATACTCTCTACTATTGTCTAACTGGTCAGGCTGCTGGGTAATCTTCGGGAATCTGCTGGATCTGGTAGATTGTTAAGAAATTTTTAACTGTAAAACTGACCCAACATAGCCCTGAGATTAGCTCCGCAAAATTTGTAAGTATTGTAAATATGTATTATTTCATATATTTAAAAATCCAAACAAAGAAAAAAATGAATTTTCCAAAAATATTTTTGAAACATTTTAGTTGACCTTTCTCGGTAAAAAAAATGAATTTTCCAAAAATGAAATTTGAAATATTTTTTTTAGATTCGCATTCCCTTGACGAGGTTGTTCAGATGTCTCACCTTTTAGTTGATCTTTCTAAGTTTGGGTATGAGAGAGTTAAACGAATTTCTGAAGAAGATATGAGGTGGAGAAATTTTCGGTTAAAAAGATGGGGGGGAGAAGTTTTGAAAAAAAAATTCAAAAATTAAATTTCAAATTTTTGGATGAGATAGGAAAGCGTACTGTTTCTGACTCTTGCATCAGCAAGCAACCGCCTCTCTCATTTTCTTTTCCTTTAATTTTATTTCCTTGTTTCGTTTTCTTTTCCTTGTGATTTTATGTACTTGTTTCCTATTCTCTTCTTTCTATTAGTTTCTTAAATAACTTCCCCTATTCTTCATAACCTCCCTCCTCACATAATATCTCTCTCATAATTCACAAATGTTCATACCCTTACCTCACCTTTTCCATTCTTCTTTGTGACAGTTCCGACGAAACCGCCATCAACCACAAATAATTTCTGAACCAACACCATGGAAAACCAACCACAACGACACAAAGCCCGACATAAGAACTCTCAATCGGTCAAATCTACGGCCGGCGAGTCATCACAACCGCCAAAGAATCTGCCAACCAAGAAGCCACCGTCCGCTCCTCAGACAGGGACGGTGGCAACTTCGTCGTCTAAAGCCACCACAAAGAAACCAGTTACAGGAGAGACGGCAACCACAATCTCCGCTGTCCCGCCTACACCCTCAACCACAGTTCCACCACCGGGCAACGAATCTGATCCGGAAGAAATAATGAGAGAGTTTCTAAAGAAATACGGAAAAAGCGAAAAGGCTAGCTATTTATTCGCCCGTCTAGCAGAAGAACTCAGGAAGGAGGAGGCCGCTCCAAGTGTAGCCCCGATTAACATCCCTCCACGACCTACAACCCTAATAGAAACTCCAACATCCAAGGCCTTCTTACTCCAAACGGAAACCCCAAAATCTCCATCCGAAACCCTAATTTCAGATATTACACCGGTAATACCATCCACCCAACCCAAATTTCAATTTGTCAATTCTACAGTCGTACCCACTAGTACAAGGGAGAGGGATGAGCGTGAGAAAGAAAAGGGTGATGTTGAGGCGGAAGGGGACTAGGGAGTAAAAGGTGCAGGGAATGTGAATACGGGAGACGGAGAATCTAACAAGGGTAGTGGTGATAGGACTGATGAGGGTAGTGGTTATAGGATTGGTGATGGTATTGTTGGAGAACCGAGAGAAGAGGTTGAAGGAGAAATACCCAATGATGAGGATGTAGAGGGAGAAGTCCCTACTGGTAGTATTATTGAAACTACAAAAGGAAAGAGGGGTGTAGAAGAACAAATCCCGGAGGAATTGGAAGTCGAAGAAAGAGAAGAGTAGATCATCGATGAAGACAGTGATGAGAATGATGGGACCGAGAAGGTTGACATGGATGTAGACGGGTACAAACTGTCTGATAGGCCCGACGTTATTCAGGGGACCAAATTCATGGTTGTACCGGACGAGGGGCTAGAGTCGAAGGATACACCGGCCAACCGTTGTGACAAGAAACTGGAGGAGACACGGGCGTCTACAATGGCCAGACGTTTGCACCGGATAGATTTGGAAAGCGGAGAGGAGGTAGGGGATGATATCCCCGAGACCCAGGAAATGCGAGAGGAAACAGGGGAGGGGATCCCCCAGGCCCAGGAGAACCAGTCGAAACAGAGAAGTTCTCTCCTGAGGCCGAGGAGAAACACTAAGCACAGGAGCGGAAACGAAAGGGTAAGCAAGAGGCTACACCCTTATAGAAGAAGCAAAGGCAAGCCTCCTCCACCCGAAGATTAGAGAAGCCTTCTCGAAACCAATTAGTGTCCCGTTTCCCGAACCAACAGAAAAGAATGAAGATGAAGAAGATGTGGAAATAAACCAGGTGGTGGGGCCGGCGTACGAACCAATGGAAGTATTGCTGACAAAGAGGCTACTTGAGGCCATGGTCCACTTTGATGACTCAAAGCTGGCATAGACTTGCAGTGGGCGCACTTCAAAGGGGAAGCACGCAAAGGCCAGGAAGATGTACGACCCCCCATCCCTCCAGGAGATAGAATCGGAGGAATAATTTCTATTGTATATCCGTGCCATCGGTTTCGATTGGCTGCTGGATCACTGCACGGCAGAGGTGCCCATCGCACTGGCCAAGGAATTCTTCACCTCATATAAGTTTAAGTCCACCATGGACCCTGACGCCGATTCTATTAGCTTCCGCCTCTTCGGTTAAGACATGGAAATGAGCATCCGAGAGTGGTCCTTGCGAATGGGGCTGTTTACGCGGGAAGAAGATGATGAAGGCACATGGAATGAGAGGTAGATTGGGCCACGAAGAAGACTCCAGGCTTTGATATGCAGATGGCATGGGACCTGATTACCACCAACCACGGAGGGAATTTTAAGACGAGTTTTTCGAAGGGATTCCACATTGCCAAGCCGATACTCCGATTCGCGCACGTTTTTTTGGGGTACAATCTGCTAAGTCAGACTGGAGCCGCCCTCATAACTCCGGAGCTCTATTTTACATGGTGCATGCTAAAGGGAGTAAAGGTCCACCTGGGTTATTGGATGGCCTACCCATGCAACTTTATGACTAGCCACACAGTACGCCATCTCTACACATGACATCTCCTTGGTTCTTATCTACAAAGAAAGTTAGCATGAAGTTGGCAAAGTCAGTGCCTGGCCTGCAAGTCTGTGATGCCCCAGAGCCATTCAATGTGGCTTTCTTCTTCAACAAGGGACTCCTACATATGAAAAATGTGAGATTGTGTTCTTTGATATGGGCAAGCCTGATGTGGTAACCGTGAAGAGGGAGTTGGAAGAGTCGAAAGGTCCATCTAATGCTGAGCGTGAGGAATGGAGGCGCGAGATGGGAGAGCTCTGAAATGATGTGAGCGTGCTGAGCAAAAATATCGCAAGGCTCACGGGGAGCATGGAGGTGCAGAATGGACAGATGGCCGAAGCCATCAATGTTATAATGAAGATGATTGCCTCAATGGAGAGGAGATTCCCCCTGGCCCAGCAAATGATGCCTCCCCGACCTAGCAGCTAGTATAAGCAACTAGGCCCAGGGACCTCATCTCTCAAGAAAGCCCCTAGTACTCCAGCAAGTCCCCCGACCCAGAAGAGAAAGGAAGTAGTGACCAATCCCACCACCACGACTGTTAAGAAGACTGTACCAAAGCAAGCAGCGAAGGAGAAGGAGGAACTAGCCCCATCGATTCCTAAGAAAGCAAAGGCTGACCACCATAAGAAGGTAGCCCAGAAGTCTGGCTCCCATGGGGGACCAGACACAGAATTAAACCCCCCCAGTAACAAGTAATTTTACTTTTAGTAATTTTCTTTTCAGTTTTTTGAGCATGTTTTTCTACTTTTCTTGCATATTTTAGGTGTCTATTTGTATTTGTGCTATGTGTTTTCTCCCACTTAGCCCAATTCTTGGTCTAAGTAGCCCAATTCTTGGTCTAAGTATGAGAAGTTTTTGCTGTTATAGCATGCTTTTGTTCCCGTAATCGTGTTTTGGTTATTTCTGTGATTGTTTCTTCTCCCACTTAGTCCATTGCTTGGCCTAACCGTGAGAAGTTTGTTTTCATGCATTTGTTTGTTGGTTGTTGTTCTATTACTTCTCCCACTTGGCTATTACTTCTCCCACTTGGCCTAAGTGTGAGAAGTTTGTATTTCTTTTCTTACTGAAGGATTTGTTGGTGTGTGAACTCTAACTGCCCTGTTCTCCACTTCACTGAAATGCTTGGGGACAAGCAGGATTGAAGTTGGAGGGGGAGGAGTTAGTGCAGTCACTCGAGCATGCATATAGGTTGTTAGTTTTGAGTCAGTAGAGTTTTAGTTTTTTAGGATTCTGTGTTTAAGTATAAACTAGCAAAATTAAAGCAAGATTCCCTTAGTTAGAGTGATCAAAGAGAGGATGCATGTCAATTTTGAGACCTCTTGCTTTAATAATCAAAATCAGTTTGGACGAAGAAAATGCCTTGTTTTGATCTAGTTGTGAAGCCTTCTTAAAGTGAGTTAAAAGCCTAGAGTAGAACACTTTCTACTATTAGAATAGGAAAGATAGGTTGCCACTTGATGCTTAGGGGAAAATGACATAAGGGGAGTGAGGACTAAAGGCAATAGGAGAACCTAATTGAGCTTAAAAAAATTTCGAATCTATTGAACCCGCCTCATTGTAAGGGCACCCATTAGTTAAACAAGTTGTCCCTTTCTATAAAATGGCCAGGAACTTCTGTAAAAATTGTCCCTTCCTTTGACACCTCAACCTTCATTTAATGTGTACAAGGGGGCAGAGTGGAGTCAACTCACCATTCGGGATAGGAAGTTAGGTTGAGAAACAGGGGAAAGTAAGTAGAAAGTTAGAAAATAAAACGGTCAGGAGCTTCTGTAACCTGACCCGATTGAAATAATAGTTAGAAAATGGGCAGGGAAACAATTGTGCAACCTGACCCAAGAAACATACGAAAAAAGAAGAGAGAAAAGAATATATATGCTTAGAAAATGGGCAGGAAAGTGAATAGCCAGACCCAAGAAAAAAATCAAAAAGAAAGTTAGAAAGTGAATAGCCTGACCCAGTAGAAGGAAGTTAGGCAATAAGGCCGAAATGGCCAGGGAACAACTCCAAATTTTGGGAAGACAGAATTGTAAATAAGGAGGTTATTTCCATCTTTTGTCCCTAAGTTCACATGTCCTTCGCTTATTTGCACTCATACTTTTTGAACTTAGACCCCTAGAATTCTCACCTACATACATTACAATCCCTTGGCCCCGATATAACCAAATGAAAGACCTTAAGGAACTTTTCCTGTGTCAATAGAACCAAGGCATCAGGGGTATGGCAAAAGCATAAATGAGTGAATGGTCCTAACATTTCTGGTGAGGAATGAGTGACCGAGTGAATCCAACAATTAGAGAAAATAGAGGTTATCTTGACGAACTAACAAACTGACTAGGTAGACGAAGGGAGGGGGATGAATATGAGACTGTAGACGATTGGAGAGACCTTAAGCTTGTGGGGACAATTGCTAAAACTTGAACCAATTTATACATTTGTGCTTATCTCTATTCTTTTTGTTTCTGATTGATTTCTCTTGTGTGTTTGAGTCTGTTGTCTAAGTCTTTTTGTGTCTAGGTCTAGGAGTTTGTGTTTGTTCTTTTTCTTTAAGCCATTTAAATAATAAACACGCACGAAATTTGCCTTATTCCTTTATTTTGTCTTTCATACCTGAGGGCAAGTATGATTTAAGTGTGAGCAGTTTGATAAGGCCAATTTTATGCATCAGTTATGGGGTTAAATTCTATGATTTCTGTGAACTAATACACGTTTTAAGTTTAGGTGCGTAGATAATCTGGCAGGTCAAGGAAACGGAAGGAAAAATCTACAGGCAGAGTAAACTGAAGGAAAAGAGGAGTGAAGACGTCAGTTTGCAACCTGACCTAGGAGATCGAGGAAGCAGCTGTGAGTGGAAAAGTATCTTTTTGAAGGGCTTTCTAGGAGGGCAAAATCGACAATTCAGCAGAGAAACTACCCTAGAAGTTCGAGCCTCAACTATAAATAGAGACAACATGAAGAGAGATGCATCACCAATCATCATTCACATTTTCGTTCTTAGCTCATCACTTCACACACATTTCTCTGTGCACTTAAGCACTTATGGGGTAAAATTCTGGGAGTTCGTGGTAGCCTAGCTCAGTTTCTATGGTGTAACACCGTCCTTGTGAAGGGCGAAGATACAATTTACTGTTTTCTGTTGTTTTCCGTCATTTTAAGCTGAGACTTCACCGTTTTAGAAGCTCGGCGTTTATCGTTTCAGTGTTGAACCTTAAATAACGTAGCTATGGAAGTCTATGTTCTATGTTTAGCTAATTCTGATATTTGATTGTTGGTATTTACTGTTTTGGATGCTTTTCGCAATTGATGTTTGATTTTGAGTAGAGATCGGTTTGATCGAAGTTAATTTGTCGTTGAATCAGTTGAATCGAAGTTGAGGAGTATGGATTTGACGTATTGGAGTTGGTTTTTGGTTGATCTGAGTTGAATTGTTAAACGGAGTTTTGGATCTGAGTCGGGATGTTCTGAATTTTGCATGGTTATGGATGTTTATTGTTTTTTGTTTTTTTGCTCGGCCTAGTAGTTTAGATCTAGTCGTTTTGTGTTTGATCGTAACGTTTGAAGTTGATTTTTATTGCTTTATTTTCATATGTTGATGCTCTGTTTTCGTTTATGTTATCTTAACATTAGAAGTTAATTAGAAGTCGTATCTGTCATCTTCATCTGTGTTGTTTACTTTTTGCAGCTTTTCTGTCGTACTAGTTAATTCGGGAAAATGGTCCCCACCGCATGTTTACGTTCTGCTTAGCACTTTTAGGAAACCCGTTTACTTGGTCAAGTAGTTTGGTATTAAATTTCTGTAGTTAAACCTTCATTTTTGCTATCCATGCATGCGTACATTCTCTTTCTGTTCCCTAGGTCTAGCAGATAGGATAGTCACCTTTAATTTCTCTCCCAAGTCTAGTAGTTAGTCAAGTCTTAACCCATCAGCTGCGTGGCAGAAGCCGACCCCTTCGAAGTCCTCTGAACAGTTGCTTACCCCGTCTGTCTCTGTAGGATCGATCCTTACTCCCGATACTAAGAACTGTGCTAGGGTATTTTTAGTTGGAATTTGTATAACCATAACTGTGAACTCAAATCCCTGGAATTCCCTTATCTATATACTTTTATCTCCGTGATCTATTTGCAATTAGTTGTTTATTGCTTTCAAATTCTTCTTTGTTTTCAAAATTCCCAAATCTTTCAGTTTTTCCAAATAGTAATTGAGTTTTAGTAGAGGATAAACAGTCTGTGTTTGTTTTCCCCATGATCGATATCCGGTACTAACCTTTAGCTATACTAATCCTACTATGTATACTTACAGGTATTTATAGTGCTAACAAAAAGTGAATCAAGCTCTTTGGCACCTGCTTGGTCTAAGTGTGAGAAGTTTGTTTCTCTGTTTTGACACTAACAACCATGTATTCCACTTCATCAAGTCACTTGAGGACAAGCTGCAATGAAGTGGGAGAGGGGAACAGTTGGTGTAGTTAGTGTCAAAGTTATGTGTTGATTAGCTAGGAATCTTCTGTTAGTTGTTTGAATTTATTTGTTTTTAGATAAGAACTGGTTTAAGAAAATAAAGGCAAGATTCCCTTAGTAAGAGTGATTGAAGAGAGGATGCATGTTGATTTGGTAGTTTGAATTGGAGTTTGATGGGGTGATATACCTGTGATAAATTGTTGAGTGGGATTTGTTGGAATTAATCATTGCTAAGCATCATTGTTGGGTGTACTTGAATTAGCTTCTTTTTGGGGATGGAATTTGAATACCCCCTTTGACTTGATTGTTGATACGCATAGTTCGTGTTCATAGCATTGTGAGGCTATTTTATCAGCACGACTTGTGTATGTTTTTGAGGTTATATAGTGATCATGGTCTATTGTTTAAAATTCTTGCAAATTATTAGGGGATAAAGATAATGATGGGGATGATTTTTTAATTAAGGTAGATTAATTGGTCTTGCATGAGATAATTTTCACACCTTGATTTGGTTCAAGTTTGGGGGATTGCCAAATATTATATGTTATATCCTACTGTAATTTTCTTCATTCTATGCTCACATTGTGAATTTGTAGGTACAAAGGCATCCCAAAGGAATTCCCAAGATGGGGGATAACTCATGAGCTTCAAAGAACGTTAAGCTAAAGACGAAAAACAAGCGCTTGTTGGGAGGCAACCCAACATTTTACACTTTTATGTTTCTTTAAGTAGTTTTGGTGTTTAATTTTCATTTTTTTGTTATTGAAATTTTCGCAGGTTTTGGACTCTCCCCATCGACCGCTGTAGCGCGCGTAGCGGCCCGCTGGACACTCGCTAGAAACGTTCTGACTCGTCACCAGCAACCGCTAGAGGGCCCCCAGCGACCTCTGCCCAAATACAGTTTTCCAGCCGCAATTTTTTGAATTTTTCGAATTTTTGCCCTGTCCAGCCACTACGCGAAAAATTCAAGGTATGTTTTCTTTTTAGTAGTTTACTTATGTCCCTACCGACTCTACAAACTTACTTTACACTTTGTTGTAAATAAATTTGGGGCGATGAAGTGGTGGACCGTGAGTTTAGGTTTTTACTTTAGTTTTTAGGTTTTTAGTTTAAGTTTTTGTTTTAAAACATAGCATGAAGAACTTAGAAATACGCATGTTTAGGGACACATTAGATCGAGTTTCCAATGATTTAAAGTACTTTTCATCTTTGATTAAGTATGGCTTGATGTTTTGATTTGATGGTTTGGTGAAAAGGTGCATAATTAGTGAATTGCTTGTTTGCCTTGAATCATGCTTACACCTTGTGAGATTTGAGCCTAAATTATTTCTTGTATGATTTATCTGCATGCATGTATATGTTTCTAAAACTTGCTCTTAATCTACCTAAGTTTACATAGTATTTAATTTGATGAAGGAGGATGTTAGACCATCTTTTCTTAAATAGTTTTATTCCCAAATTTTCGACCCTCTCAAAAATTTTCCCTTTGCAGCCAACTTTTGAGCCTTTAAGCGTATTCTTTGAAAGCCAAATAAATGGGGATAATTCCTTGGGTTAGTATAGTTTTTATTAACTTTTGTTAAAGAATTGGAGAGATAAGGAGGAAAAATATAAAAAGTAGTGTGCTTAATTGTAAAAGTGTGCAAGTTGTGAAACAGAAAATTGCAAAAATGTGTGCTTGATCTAGAAACGGTGCTTATGAAAAAAAAAGGTTGTGAAGAAAAGATAGAAAAATCAAAGGTTTGGAAAGTAAGTTGAAGCAGAAAAATTAGTATTAAAAGTGTCTAGGAGTTTTAGAAGAGTGGATATTTTTGTTTTTAAAGTCACTTTTTAGCTAAATATTCATCACCTACCAAAGAGTCTACATTACAATAAAAAATAAAGACCTTTCGGACTTTTGATGCTTATTCACATCTAGTAGAGAAGGAATTAGACTTTGAGCAAGCCTATGGTAAATTTTACATGATGCATGATTTGAGTGCTTATACACATTGCCGTATACACTTTGAGAGTGAGAGATAAATACACTTCCCATCTTTGGAAGTTTACCACATGTGAGTGCATGAATTTAAGGTGTTCCACTAGTTAGTAATGAAAGTGCACTAATAAGCCTTGCTTGATTTGATTGTGTTAATTCATGCTTAACCTATCTTTTCCATAATTTGAGGCAATTATGACGTCTATTTATGTTTCTTTCTTATTTTGTTTGAGGACAAACAAATATTCAAGTTTGGGTGTATGATACGCTCGGATTTTGCACTATTTTAAGGCCACTTTGTGGTCCGTTTTGAGTGTCAAAATTGGATTACATGTCCATTATTTGACAATTTTATCTGTTTTGGTATTTTGACGTGTTTTGTGAGAAATGTGCAAAATAGAACTAAAAAAGAGCATAAAAACGTCAAAGTTCGGAAGCTGGAGCAGAAGGCAACCCAGCAGACCGCTGGAGCTGAAAATCACTCCAGAACATTCTGACTCTCTCCAGCACCCGCTGGACCCTCGCCAACGCCCGCTGGGCATGTTCGCACACGACAACCTCTGTTCAAACTCAATTTTCTAGCGATTCTGAAGCCCGATCAGACCGTTGTACATACCATTTTCTTCGTCTTTGAAAGAGCTTCGAGTTGGTACCTTGATTATCTCAATAGAAGTTATGTGGAGAAAGTTATGGCAATTCTACCAAACTCACACAAAGCTGTCACGTGCAGAATTTAAGGCGGAAATTCAATGAAGGAAAGAAGACATTACCTTGTGAAGCCAAATCGTTTCCTTAACCTATGGGGCAAGAAAATTCCATATTTTCTATTGCTAGGAAACTTTTTACCAAGTTTAATCCTTTTCAAGCCTATATATACCTCATAACCTAATTCATAATATTCACCAATTCATAGCCCCCAAAAGGGTAGCCTTCATGACTCCTCCTCCAACCCTAATTCTTCATCTAGATCTTCTTTTTCCCGAATAATTCCAGAGCTTAAATTTGAGAGTACTTCATAGTGCAAGGGGTTGATGAAGGAATCAAGAGAAGCTCAAGGCTACAAGGATTTAACCTTTGGCTTTTATTTTCTTTATGACTTCCCTACAATCTATGTTTTTAGCTTATTCTATCATGTATAATTAAACTCATAGGATTCTAGGGATGTGTTAGTAACGACTTTGGTTATACAATTCTGTTTTGCTATTTAATATCCGTTTTGTTTTTACTTTGTTTCTTCCCTAATTTGTAGGATAATGTTTCACGTTTGAGTGACACATTCTATTATCAATTAATATAACTTGATACATAATCGTGAGAGGAGGTTGGCGAGTTAGGTCCACTTAGTAGACACTGCAATTAACTTAACTTAAAACGACACTGTTAATTGAGAGTGTGGACTTTTCAAGGGTCTTAATAACTTTTATGAGTTACGGATCTAGGATTGAGAACCCTAGTGTTAGTAATCTACGCTTATGTCGCATGGTCAAAACTTAGGTGACTCGTACTACTGAAGTATTGTGCTAGGGTGTTGTAGTTGGAATTTGTATAACCATAACTGTGAACGCACATCCCTGGAATTCCCTTAGCTCTCATTTATTTATCTTTGTGATTTATTTGCAATTAGTTGTTTATTTGCCTAATTTACTTGCTTAATTTATTTGTTTTAATTATTTAAACCCAAAACTCTTGGATCTCTAGATAGTATATGATGCTTAGTATATGTTAGCTAGTTGCAATTATATTCCCCGTGTTCGATATTCCGGTACTGACCTTTAGCTATACTAGATCTACCATATATACTTGCAGGTATTTGTAGTGCTAATAAAAAGTGCATTAAGTACCTTGAAACTATAGTATGTTTTTACTTACTTGCAATAGGTTTTGAAATAATTCAACACATGCTTCATTCGAATTCATTGAACTGGATTTTTACTTACTTCTATTAGTTTCAACTAAGTCTTGTGGCATTTATATTTAATAGGTATTTGGGTTGGACTATACTAGTTATGAGTTGGGCTGAAGTTTTGATTAAGTTTGGGCCTGCAAATTGAATAATAAACTTGGTCCGGATTAAATCTTGGAAAATTGATTTTTATCATGTAAATCAAGTTTAAATTAAGTTTAATCGTGTAATATTGGGTTCAGGTCATCGCGTGTCGTGTCAACCCATATTATATCGTATCGTTAACGGGTTTGGATCGTATTCAGATTTGATGGTAGCAGGTCGAGTTAGAGAAGATATCAACAGACGTACATAAGGTAAAGAAATTCCGCCCCTCCAGAAAACATTTCTCGATCCGTGACTAAATTTAAGGATCGAATTGGAGTATTGCAACAACTATTACAACTAGACAGAAATATATACTATCTATTTAATATGTGGTTCGACTCTTCTTTCGCGATCCGGGAAAGAACCAACAAAGAAAATCCGGAAATGAGCTTATCTATCACATTTATTTGAAGCATCAGAAGCTTCTATTATTATAGCAGTAAATTAACAAGAAATTAAACACCCAAACAAGCAGACATATAAGTTGATAATCATGGAATTTAGGCTCCACAATATTCCTTGAGAGGATCCGGCGAAGCCCTACCAACATCTGTGCTAGTAAAATCAACAAACTTATAGTAATCAAAAGGCTTGTAGAGCAAAGGGTGACCTTCATCCACCAACTCTTCTGGAGTCTTAATCACGCCCCCTTCTTTCGGAGCCGAAAACAATCCGATAGAGTATCGAGCTTCATCCCCGCTCACCACCACCCTGTAGCTTGCAGCATGCAGTCACCCGTTTGTCCATGCCTATAAATGACGCGTATCGGTGAAGTAAAATACGAGATTCATTACAAATGAAAAGGCCGAAAAATTATAAAAAAATTATGATCTCCATTCATGAAAAAATAGTCTCAACAGTAGCTTACGTGCATTTTAATGAGAAATTAGTGAAATGAAGAAATTACATGTTTTGAGTACGTTATATTTTGTAAATGAGGATAGTAGTAACATACATGGAGAGAGTTCCCGACTATGACAACGAATGAACTGAGTGATGGTGGATCTACAGGGATCCAAGTTTTGCCATCTTTGGTAAGAATCTGCAAACCGTTAACATGATTGATCTGATGCAATGTGGACAAGATGTTCTTGTCTTTATGGGAAATTAATCCGAGCTTTGAGTGAGGCGTTCGAGGTGCCTCGTACTTCTAGAAACAATAGACGTAATCCGAGGAGTCGAAGTGTTCATCTATGTATTTTTCCAGTCCAAGACTCTCCACCACCATCCTCCTCACAATCTTGTCCAGTTCAGACAGTTTCTCACAGTATAGCTGTATATCTTTACATATACAATAGTACAAACAAGAAGGAAATAATTTGTCTTAATGCACAATTTTTTAAGTAATGTTAGATGAAAGCTTGAAATATAAGGCACCCCAATTGATGTTTGCAAATAAACACAAACAATATTCAACAAAAATTAATGTAAAAAAGAAACTATGTAGAACACTAGTACATAAATATCATAAGAGGCTCAAAGGAGACCGAGTAAGGCAAGTTACTCTAGTAGGAATCACCTATATACAAGTGAAGTGTGGTCGCTTCATGAAACGCACTTATGAATCCAAAGTGGTGTCCAAGACCGCAATGGACACAAAACGTGAGAACGGATGAGGTTGAGGTGTTTAAGTGTTAACACCTTTGTTTC
The DNA here is from genome assembly GCF_004379255.2 of Salvia splendens. Classification (NCBI taxonomy): domain Eukaryota; kingdom Viridiplantae; phylum Streptophyta; class Magnoliopsida; order Lamiales; family Lamiaceae; genus Salvia; species Salvia splendens. Next base: position 30,295,054 of record NC_056046.1, read on the forward strand.
GGTGCACGCCGTGGAGGAATAGTTCAAAGCATCGCGCTACTAGTCCGCCTGTGTATCCGATGGTGCGAACTATGGATGGTTCAAGGCCAAAAAATACATATCCTTATGCTTATATACCTCATGAGGGTTGAGCTTGTGTCTGCATGCATATGCATTTGGCTATTCCCACTCATGTGGGGGATTGTTGGAATCTTGTATTTAAGATGTCCGGTCAACGAAGTTTGACGAATGTGACGAGACATTTAATTCTGCAAAATTAAATGGTATAGCGTCGATCTGTTAGGTTTAGTATACTGAAAAGCATGTTTCGAGCGAGTTCGCCATGATTCGGACAGTAGATTCCGACATGTTTTTGACCAACCAAATGAACTCCTTTTGATTCGATTCTTTTTTCTGATTAAACTTCATGATGTCTTCTGTGTTGTGTGCAAATTTCAACTCATTTGGACAAACGATGAATTTACGGTGAATTTTTGAAGTTGACTGCGCAATTCTGCCAGAAAAGTGTTTTCTCGACCAGTAGGTTACGTTTTCAATTTGACCGACCTAAAAAGGTTATTTTGACATGAATTTTTAACTGGAAGTTATTTGATGAGTCTACTGCATTGTGGTAAAATTTTAGCCCCAACGAAAGTCGGGTAAATTTTTAATAATTTTTACAAAATAATATCGCAGTGCTGCCAGATTTCTATCCTTACAAAAAAAAAACAACTATGTTGTTATGTGAAATGATATACATGATTTATATAAGTGTCTAAGGACCATTCTATGATGAAGTGATGTGTTATCTGTTGATGTAAACTATGGTGTATTTGTCTTGTGTTGATGAACGATTGGGGTTGGGTAAATTAAAGAGACGATGGAAGGAACGTTAGGACATGCATGTTTTTGAGTCGATAATTGAGAACTGATTTATGATACACATGTTATCTAAAGGTGATAACTCGTGCGTGAAATGTGATAACAAAGGGAAAGCAGTACTTAAAATCTCAGGTCGATAATGAAATTATTTCGATGGGAATCAAAGATAATATGACGTCTTTGAAAATGTTGTTTAAAGTGTGGGATGATGAAAGTACATGGATATGAAATTGTTTAATACGACTATGCCAAAAATGATGAATACTGTTGTGCACACCCGATATGTAAAATCGGCGAATATGTGATTGGACTTCTATGAGTTTGGATAGATGAAATTCTAAATGATTGACATTACATGAATTGTGAAACGTGAAGTATGATTGTGAACTTGTATTGGTTGATGTTGAGATTTGCTATTACGTCCACGAAACTACAAAAATTTTTTTTACTTGAAGAAAATACATGTTGCTTCCATGAACGACAAAAAAAAATTATGCTAAAAATTTCATGACTATGAAACTGTGAAATGCAAAGCATGATACGCGTGTAGTTGCGAGTTATGATTGTGATACAGATGAGCATGAACTGCATGATTTATGAAATGCGATTCCATGGATTATTGATTGACTGAGTGTTGCTATTCACATATATGTACGATGTTTGTTATGCTATGGAACACCAAATGATTTATACGAATAAATGTGTTGATTGTGCAATATATGGATGACTTTTATGTGGTGAAAATTCATGACCGATGAAGTACGAGGTATTGTATAGAACCACTATTAACGTGAAATGTGGAACTTTTGAACCTTGTTGCGAACGTAGGAGCAATATGAAGCTTGAGTTAGGTAATGATCAAATGTACGTTGAAGTACGAGACTTCAAGCTATGCTAGAGATTATAGAGTGCCTAAGAAGTAGGCCAGACTGAATGTGCTAGAACTTAGTTGTAAGTTGACAACTGCAATATCACTTTCCTGAGTGATAAAACCAATGAAAGTATATATTTCAAACTTTGGTGTATCCTCACAATGGTGAGATCATACCTAAGATCTAATAAAACTATGCAGTCTTGTATACCATGCCAAAGTGGCGATGCGACACATATACGACGATGTTTACGACACCTTAAGACCACGTGTACAATGGTAACGCTTTTCAAAAACTACGTGGCATGGCAAGACGACTTTGAGAATGCGACCATCAAGAAAAAAAGGTTAGGAAATTCGACGATACGATGAATCTCAACTTGGAATCCACGATTTCATAGAACGATGTTACCATGTTCAGACTCGCGAAAAATGTGCGAGGGAGTGCGACCCTCGTAGCTAGAATGAGCGATTTTAAATCAACAGTACTTACTTGGATTCTCAGTTCTCTACGGGACGTTTTGAATAAACGTGAGCCTTGTCTATTTAAACACCTTGGTTGACTCCTAATTTCCAAGTAATACCCATTATTTTTTTTCCCTATATCGAGTCATGACTCACTTGTCTCGAAAGTTTGTGTTTGCCTTTGTAACGTTGGATAGCTTGATTGAGTAGTCTCCTTTGATTCATCATTCATAAGGACAATATTTTGACCTTATGAACTTCCGTCCTTGAACTTCATTCCTAAGGTTGTTTGCAGTTATGACCTTCAGTATGATCACACCTCCATACATGTTTTCTTCAAAGAATGGAATATTATTATTGGAACTACTGGTTTACCTCTTTATTTTGTAACCATGTAGGTGACAAGTTCTTTCTTGCAGAAGTGAAATTCTTTTTAGCTCGGTTTCACTACATATATTGTTTCATACTCAATGATTTTTTTTTCTTTCTGCAACACCAAGTTAAGGCTATCCCGTTCTCTTCTTCCTTAACGGGTTGATGGTGTTAAATTTCGGAAAAGTTCCATTCACTTTGAGTTGTCTTTAACAAACCCGCGAACCCATTGATGTGATTTCATCTTTTTCCAATAACATGATGTTGTTGAACCATCATTTGTACTACTTCATGACATTTGTCTATGTATCTAAATCCTGCCGCGACTGATTATTTTAGGCCTTGACATGTTTGAACGATACCATTCATTGCTGTCCGGAATTTTTGCAAATTGTGATCTAGCAGTCGGCTATGGAATTTGAGAATTTTTGCAGTTTCATCCTGTTTCCATGACCTATCTCATGTTCTTTCGAACTCTCATCAGAAGTAAATTCTCAAATCTCTATGGGTTTTATTTGATACCTCTAAACCATTTAATTCTCAGATTGGACGGGTTGAATCCAATGAAACTCAATCATTGCATTGTTGTTCTTGTTTCCTTGATTAATTTTGGAGCCTTCCCGACTAAAGACATCCTTAGCAATGTTGCAACAATTTGAAATCTATTCATATCCAAGTAAGACTGTTGGGTCAAATTTCGAATCCTTGATACTAGACGGTAGAAAATGCAGTAGTCGACTCGGATTTACACAAGGAAAAAGTTTCTATAGTCAGACATGCTCAAAAATGACACACCGACCCGAAGAGTCGACATAACCGACGAGATACATATATGAGTGAATGATCGATCGAACGATAAGCGAGTAAAAGAATATGAGAAGATGTATTTAAGGTCACCATCGCGCGAGGAAATTGCAGAGGAAGTACAAGCCCCTTCATAGAGTTTATTGCACAAAATAAATATCGTCAACAAGAGAGAACATATGAAAGGTGACGAGAAAGAGCCACGGGACGACGATACGATCGAGAAAAGAAATGTGTGATAATACCATGAATATTAGAAAATTATGTGGGAGTTGGAAGAAAAAACAATGAGAGTTAATAGAAATCGTTATGGAACTTAAGTTAGTCGCACACGATTTGCAAGTTATGGCGATGAGGGATATCGACGTAATTCTAGGAATGGTTTGATTAACCACGAATTTTGCGACGATTCGTTGCAAGGAGAGACAATTATATCTGCAAGCCCCGTGGAAGGTACCCACCATATCATTATCCTTTCCGTTATTGTTTAATGACAAACTAGAGGATGTTCATTCTCTTGAGTCATGTTTGAATGGAATTCATTACCTTCCTTAGTTATGCTTGATGTGGTTAGTTCGCGAAAACGCAAAATGTAAGGAATAATCGAACAAACTAAAACGACTTCGATGATAATTTATAGAAGAGAAAACAAGAGTTTATTTCGAACCAAAGGAGTTTGAATGTCTTTTACATACACAATAAGCTATCAACTAATTACACGAAGAAAGGAAACGAAATATAAGAATTTTAATGGCACTTCGGGCCTCTCCTTCAGGCCCGAAATCACGGCTCGTTTTTGAGCAATCCGTCGGGCCGAGGGCAGTGGGCCAAGCCCGGAAACAACGCGGCAGCCCAGGTTTTGCCCACCTACAAAGTGATTCAAACATCTTTAAATTAGCTAAGAAACAAGAATGGTTAATGAAGTTTTTATTTAAGAAAGGGGGCAAACTTCTTTTAGCATGGTAGACCAAGAACTTGCCTAAGAGGCAAGTCAAAGCCTGCATTCTCCCTCCCTCAAACAGCCGCTTGTAATACCCCGACTTTTTCTACCTTTCTACTTGTTCTTGAAAGGACTTTGTTTTGTACACCTAGAAATTTTTGCCTTTGCTTCGTTGTTGAGAGATGAATATTTGTTTTGGGCCAAAGAATTATCCTTTCATTGGGCCTAATTGTTCTTTTAAATTAAAGTTATTTGAGAAGCCCCAAATAATTCTTTCTTTAATCTGCAGCCCAGCTTACTCAAACTTCTTCCACTCCAACTTCACGTTGTACACTACTTCACCGCATCTCCATTACCATAAAAATCTCAACCTCCAACGGAATTAGTTTCTCTCAACGCAGATGTTAATACTCACACGTCTTCCACTTTTCAAATCACAATCTTCCCCATTAATTCAAAATCTTAGAAAAGAAGAATAGCGAAAATCATGAGTTCTTCAATAAACTTCCTGAAATTCAAATTGTTCTATCCAACAAAAGCTTGAAGGAGAAACGAGAGAGCAGCAGCGGCGGAGCAAGCATGACGGCACTGTGACAGAATTTGAGACGGAAAGATGGAGAGTAACGGTGGTTTAGAACCGCGTCTTCGATACAGCGGCGGTGGTGCTGTGTTTTGCCGACGGTGCTTGCAGGCAGACGGTGACGGCGGTGCGATCCAGCAGCGGCGCAACGGAGCGCGGCTAGAGCGCAAGGCGACGAAGGCGGCGAACTCACCACTGTGATTTCTGCGGTGATGTCGCCGGGAAGGATGTGAGGCGGCGGAAGTGCAGTGACGGCGGGACTCAGCAGCAGCAGGCATGGCTGCTCATGATGAACAGGAATCGGCTGCTCGCCTGAACGCGGTGCTGCAGGGCGACTAGCTGCAGCAGCTGGTGCAGATGAGTAGTGAGAGAGAGGGTACGCGACGGATGGGAGAAAGAGAAAGAGGAGGCGAATAAGGGACAGCAGCGGCGCTCTCCGTGAACAGCCGAGGCTGGATAAACCGGGCAGGCAGCTCGGGAGATGACAGCAGCAGCGAATGGCGGACAGCGGCTGCTCGGTGATGACGAAAGCCGAGCTGGAGCGACGGAGATAGATGAGAGACCGAGAGGTCGAGGGAATCATCAGCCTTGGTAGATTTGAACGACGGAGACGGTGGGTGAGAAGGCAAATGGAATTGGATGACAGAAGAAGGAACTGGACATTTTTCAAATGCCATTTTTAGGAATTGACGTAATGAGAAAAAAAAAAGAGATAAGTATGGCCACTTTTACTATTTAATATATTGTCCATAAGATATGATTTTAAGCAATATTGATAAATAGTAGTATGGGCTAATGATCTAATTAGGAGGCTGCGCTTGTTTATTTGAGTTGGACTAGAATTTGAATACAAGAATGACGAGAGCTCGGACGGAGTCAATACAAGGATGAATACAATGTGCTAATATCACGGATATTTTAGAAAATTCTTAAGAGAGGCCGAAGGGTAAGATTTATACATGCATGCATAGTTGAAAGTAAATTATTTTCTTACGGTCTAATTTTTTGCAATATCATGTTCTTTTAAAAAGGATGATTTTTGCATGCTATTTGAGAACGGAGCTGATTGACAAGTGAGGATTTAAGAGAACGAGGTGGGCTTTCTTTTAAATAAGGGCAATGCCCTAAGTATATTTATTTTTACGAAATATGTTTGTCATGCCATATTTTTGTGTTGCTATGGGACCTATCTGAAGTGGCTTTTGCCATGTATGGTTAATCGAATTCGGGTCTGACTAGGGAGTGAATCCCTACTCAGGCTAGTGTACACCCGTAGATCGTGCGCTATCTCTTTGAGTTGGGCCGGTCTAGTGGCTTGGAATGTGGCCCACATTCCTTGTCATGTATGTTCAGATATGGTATGGTGATGTTGATGATGTTGAGGTTGATGGTGATGATGATGTTGGTGAAATGTTTAGTGACTCGGGCCCTTTCAAAGTTAAAACCCCGAGGTCACTCGTTAATGGCATGATAAATACTTTTTTTATAAAAGTGTTTTTTGGCATGAGTCCACTGAGTGCATCAAGTACTCAGCCCTGCATATGTTTTCCCTATGTGCAGGTGAGCTGTGACGAGCGCGGTGGGTGTTGAGCAGAGCCTGGTGAAGAATTGTGTTTGCTTTTAAATGTTCCGAATATATTGTGTCTTCATACATAATATTATTCTACTCTCGAAATGCTTCCGCTAAATATTGTTTCTTTTGAGTTTATGATTTGTTGAGATATAATCCCTTGAGTTGTCAATGTTAGATGATACTCTGATTTTTATTCAAGCTATTCCCATTTGTTTCGAGCTATGGTCGAGTTGTGTCCGTTTTCCCCTTTCTTCCCCGCGTTCTTTAATCCTCCCCTAGTCGCGATCAACTGTGTTTTTCTATCCTAGAAAATGCGGGCGTGGACAAGTGGTATCAGAGCAAATTTTTCTTCTTCCGCTCTGGACCCGAGAGTCCTTTTCAGTCTTAGTCTAGACTTGTTCGCTAGACTAAAATAATAAGTAAAATAAAATAAAAGAAGATAAAATAATAATTGTGTATTGAAGGCTCAACATCTCGCTTCGTCACGCTCAACCGTGAAAGAGGTAATTTATTTTTATGAGAATTTTTATGCGAGAAGTTTTGGAGGAAAGGAAGATGAGAAAAATTTCGAGAATGAAAGAGGAGAAAAATGTTTTATACGAATAACGAAGTAAAATCTTTCCGTGAGGATTGGTTTCAAATTGAGAAGTATTCTATGATGTTTGTGGAAAGAGCGAGTTGTGAAGAGGAATGATGGAGTGTTTTACATGAAAGGTGGAAATTTTGATGAGTTGTTTTGAGAATGTTGAAATTGTTGAGAAAAAAGAGTGAGTCATTTAAAAATGTTTGTTTCAACATATATGTGAAGTGCATGAGTGTGTTGTTTGAAATGCAAATGTGTATGAGGTTATACTTGAATATGTTAAGTATGAATGGTGTGAAATACGATGGATGTTGAGATATGAGATGATGAAGTATGTTGCGAACATAGAGTGCTTATGTTGTAGGCTAGATTGGATACGCGCGAACCGTAGTTTTAAGTCGAGATAATCTATCACTTTCCCGAGTGACGAAAAACGAACGAGATTCTTAAGTTTGGGGTGAACCCTAATTTGTCAAGTCACGAAGAGACGAGAGGATCGAGATTGAGGATGGAGGACCGGTGAGACCATGAAACTTTTTCTATTTCTGGAACTACGCGAAACTTTAGAGCAAGCTATGTGTGAACCCTTTATCTCTAGTTGGATAATTAGTATTTCCTATCGTTTTCCCTAAATGATAAGAACAACAAGAATATGATTAAGATCTCAAGAAGAGAAGGATAGTGAGGACTAAATGAAGTTTCAAATGTGCAAGGGGTCGAGACAAGAAGATTTGTTAGACGATGTATCCATGCAACGACGAGAGATCATAATCACAATTTAAATTAGTATAGTCTATCTTGCGTGATTTCCTAAAAGTAGCAACACGATGGAGACGGCCTTTATTGGAGGCAGAGAAGCACACAGATAATTAAAATGTTTTAAGAGAATGATTGTTATAATATGCAAGAATATTATGAAGATATGGCTTTCGACTAACTACGATTATTTTGTTGTAATGACGTGATGAATATCAACTTGGAATCCGCGGTTTCGTAGAACGATGTTACTATGTTCGGCCTCAGAAAGACGAGCGAGGGAGTGTGACTTTCGTAGCTTGAATGAATGATTTTAATCAACAGTACTTACTTGGATTCTAAGAAATTTTTTTGGAACCTTTCAATTAACGGTGAGCCCTTGTCTATTTAAGAACTTGTTCGACTCACAATTCGCAAGTAATGCCAATTATTTCTTTTCCTATATCGAGTCGTGACTCACTTTCAGTTCTTGAAAATTGATACTTGCCTCTGTAACTTTTGACATCTTGATTAGCAGTCTTCTTTGATTCATCTTTCGTAAGGACAACATTTTCACCTTATGAGCATCCGTCATTGAACTTCATTCCTAAAGTTGTTTGCAGTTATGACCTTCAGTATGATCACATCTCCCATACATGTTTCTTCAAAGGATGGAATATTCTTCTTAGAACTTTTGTACACCTTTTTATTTCGTAACTATGCATGCGGCAAGTTCTTCCTTGCAGAAGTGAAATTCGTTTTAGCTCAGTTTCACTATATATTGTTTCATGCTCAATGATTTTTCTTCCTACAACACCAAGTTAAGGATATCGTGTTCTCTTTTTCCTTAACGTGTTTGATCTATCTGATTTTCCTAAAAAAAAATCACTTCACGTTGGTTGCAAACCTGTGAATCCATTGATGTGATTTCATTATTCAATAACCTGATTTCATCGAACCATGATCAGTGCTACTTTATGACATTTGTCTATGTTTCTAAACCCTCCCACGATTGATTATCTCATGTCATGACATGTTTGAGCCACCATTCATTGATGCCGAAATTTTGCAAATTTGATTTGACAATTGAAATATCTTATTTGGCAGCCTACTATGGAATTTGAGACTTAATTCAGTTTCATCTTGTTTTCATGACCTATCTCATATTCTTTCGAGCTCTCATCAGAAGTAAATTCCCAAGCTCTATGGATTTTATTTGATACCGTTTAAACCATTTAATTATCAGAATGGATGGGTCAAGTTCAATGGGTTTAGTCCTTGCTTTGTTTACCAACCAATTTTCTCAAGTTGGTGATGAGATTAAGAAGAGTCGAGCTAGAAATGTTGTTCTTGTTTTCCTTGATTAATTTTGGAGTGTTTCCAATTAAAGACATTTTCAATAGTGACTCTTCAAGTTGAAATCAGTTTCTATCCAAGTAAGACTGTTTGATTAATTTTCGAGTTCTTGATACTAGACTTGGAGGAAAGGGTGAGGTTGAGCTTTTCGAATGCGTACGGGGGAATAAGTTTCTATAATCAGACAAGCGTAAAAGTGATACACCAACTAGAGGCATCGATATAACCAAGAACACGAGGTGTTAAATTTTTCAGCTATAGTTATTAATTTTAACGATATGAGGAAGCTGCTTGGAAATTGGAAGACAAGGTGATGGAAAAAAAATTATTTGGAGGGCATAAGCAAATTTCGGGACGAAATTTTTGTTAAGATGGGTAGATTGTAATACCCCGACTTTTTCTACCTTTCTACTTGTTCTTGAAAGGACTTTGTTTGTACACCTAGAAATTTTTTGCCTTTGCTTCGTTGTTGAGAGATGAATATTTTGTTTTGGCCAAAAGAATTATCCTTTCATTGGGCCTAATTGTTCTTTAAATTAAAGTTATTTGAGAAGCCCAAATAAATTCTTTCTTTAATCTGCAGCCAGCCCAAGCTTTACTCAAACTTCTTCCACTCCAACTTCACGTTGTACACTACTTCACCGCATCTCCATTACCATAAAAATCTCAACCTCCAACGGAATTAGTTTCTCTCAACGCAGATGTTAATACTCACACGTCTTCCACTTTTCAAATCACAATCTTCCCCATTAATTCAAAATCTTAGAAAGAAGAATAGCGAAAATCATGAGTTCTTCAATAAACTTCCTGAAATTTCAAATTGTTCTATCCAACAAAAGCTTGAAGGAGAAACGAGAGAGCAGCAGCGGCGGAGCAAGCATGACGGCACTGTGACAGAATTTGAGACGGAAAAGATGGAGAGTAACGGTGGTTTAGAACCGCGTCTTCGATACAGCGGCGGTGGTGCTGTGTTTTGCCGACGGTGCTGCAGGCAGACGGTGACGGCGGTGCGATCCAGCAGCGGCGCAACGGAGCGCGGCTAGAGCGCAAGGCGACGAAGGCGGCGAACTCACCACTGTGATTTCTGCGGTGATGTCGCCGGGAAGGATGTGGGCGGCGGAAGTGCAGTGACGGCGGGACTCAGCAGCAGCAGGCATGGCTGCTCATGATGAACAGGAATCGGCTGCTCGCCTGAACGCGGTGCTGCAGGGCGACTAGCGGCAGCAGCTGGTGCAGATGAGTAGTGAGAGAGAGGTACGCGACGGATGGGAGAAAGAGAAAGAGGAGGCGAATAAGGGACAGCAGCGGCGCTCTCCGTGAACAGCCGAGGCTGGATAAACCGGGCAGGCAGCTCGGGAGATGACAGCAGCAGCGAATGGCGGACAGCGGCTGCTCGGCGATGACGAAAGCCGAGCTGGAGCGACGGA